>NC_140010.1:33030162-33278911 GCF_964263955.1 Coregonus lavaretus | reverse complement strand
GTAAATTGGTTTATAGATAGACAAACACACACACAAAACATCAAACACACACCTTCTTCTTTTTGATTCAAAGGCATCCAACCACACTATAACCCATGGGAAAGCAAAAGAGGCATTTGAAGTGTCCAGAATTTCAATCAAACCAGTCTACCAAAGACGTTGGAGTAATTACCCAACCAGTCTGCCTCAGGGACAAATCATCTATCATTCTAAATTAGATCCAATTGGACGTACAGACGTCCAATCGAGACATCCAATGTTGGATATAAAACTGTATTATTATTGAAAGGGCATAATTCTGTCAGCAGACATTAAATCTCCACCCCAAAAAAAGACAATAAATGTCTGCGATAGAATTATTATATTTTATTTACATTTTAGTCATTTAGCAGACGCTCTTATCCAGAGCGATTTACAGTTAGTGAGTGCATACATTTTCATACTGGCCCCCCGTGGGAATCGAACCCACAACCCTGGCGTTGCAAACGCCATGCTCTACCAACTGAGCTACACGGGACTGTGTGAGAGAGATACTTCAACTGTTGTTATGAAATCCTATAGTGTAGTTTGTGTAGTTTACTGCTGTTACTGCCCACATAATCCACATAATCCCGATCATTACTCAGGATTATTATATGATCGTTAAACAACAATAACAAGTATAAGTCTAAGCATCTGTTTGATGTATGTGTTAAAGTACATGTGTAAAGTCTGGAAATCTATAGATTCCCCACTGCACATTTATCGTAGCTGTACAGTGTGTGTGTGTGTGTGTGTGTGTGTGTGTGTGTGTGTGTGTCTGTGTGTGTGCGTGTGTGTGCATGTGCGTGTGCAAGCACATACGTGTGCACCCACGTGTGTGTGCACACGTACTTGTGTATGTGAAACATGCTAATGTGATTCGCAAAACATTAACATCCTCCACCTTAAATGATTTAAATTATACGCCTCGTGGATCAAATGGGACCATGTGCCACAGGCATTAAAACTTTAAAAAACATCATGGCTGTGTCTGAAATGGCACCCTATTCATTATGTAGTGCATGACTACCCATAGAGCTCAGGACAAAAGTAGTGCACTACATAGGGAATAGGGTGCCATTTTGGATGCGGACCATAAGACTAATTTACATAGTCTATTAACCAACAAACATGTTGATAAGGATTTTATTGTAAGGTGGTGGTAAATCATGCTGGCTTCATAATCAAACTATGTGGGAATATGATACATTAACTGTTGCATGACAAACACTTGGCACAAATAGCCTGAGCTGCCAAGCTGAAAATTTGAAGTGGCATGGTGTGGTTTGAAAACAGTGACACTTATGTGCAGTGTAAATTTAGCCCCCAAAAATGTCAAACAAATTAATTCCCACCCAGTACATTTTGCCTCATGGTTTATAAATAAGTCGTTTTTGGGAGGGTAGAAAGTACCAATTATGGTTGTGGTTGAAATTGAATTTCTCTAGTCTGGAACTGTGTGCATTTGACAAACTTCATTTGAATGTGCATTCCCCTTACAAATGCACAACTTGTCAACCACAGCCACTGTCACGGTTCTTTCATGATAACAAGACAAGTTTCTCTCTTTTCACTCTATTCCTCACATTCACTTTCACTCACTAATTACCATTTCTTTCTAATTTCTCTCTGTCATTCATTTCTTCTCTTGCTCATTTTCCTCTCATTCGCTCACTCTTTGTCTCTCTCTGTCTCTCTCTTAATCTCTCTCACACACACACACACACAAAACCATCCTCTTTCTCGAAACCGCTCCCTATACTCTTTTTGTTCATGTGTGTGTGTGTGTGTGGAGGGGGAACTAACTTTACATGGGGAACAATACGGAATGTGCATCATCCTGTAGGAGAGATGAATGGACGAGAGGTCTGGCATAACTGCGATCCCCCAATAAAAATCCCCCCAGTCCCCCATTACATCCCTCAAACTGATTTGATTGAGAGCACTCTGTGCATACACAAGACCCACGCTCCTCCTCTCCGCAGGGGCACGGTCACGGCTCGCCCAAATAACCATTCATCTCCTCTCGTTCCTGTCTCGGCATATATCATCGACTTTAGGCTCATCGTTCTTTTACATCAAAGTGGAGCTGCTGTGAGAGGAGGATAGAGGGATGGAGGGAAGGAGGAGGGAGGAGGGAGGAGGAATGGAAGGGAGAAATAGGCAAAGCGCTTAACAATCCCCATCCATGTTCCCACAGAGCAATTAATGTGGTGCCAGAACGACAGCCCACTCCTTTCTCCACAGAAAAAAAACCAGGATGGATGAGGGAGAGCAACGCTGCATAAGGCACTGCCTGCTGCAGCTGCATGGGCATTGAGGGAGAGAGAAAGAAAGAGGAGAGAGAGAATGGGGGAATGAGAGGAAATGAGAAAGACAATGACAGAGAGTGAAGAAGAATGGCAATAAGCGAGAGAGAGAGAGAGAAAGAGAGAGAGAGAGAGGCTAGCCAAGAGGAGGACATTTGTGGAGAGATAGAGAGGGAATGAGAAAAATGCAAAGGAGAACACTAGACAAACAGAGTTGGAAAGGGCAAGAGTGAGACATGGAGAATTGAGGAGATCGAGAGAAAAAACCTGTGATAGATTAGGACAGAGAACCTTTTCTGCAAGCGTTTTTTTGAAAATCTCCTTGGTAGCCATTTTATGGGTTTCATTCATTAGCTAGGCGCCACAGAAAAGCCAGGGAGAAAGTCACCAAAAATAGCACAACATCACTTTCCCTCTCCGGTGATATTTTACCAGTGGTGACCTTCTGGAGTCACCGAGCAGATTGTTAATCACAGAGAGAAATATTTACAAACCATTGGGTCTTTTGTTTACCCATTGGGTCTCTTGTTGCTTAACCATTAGAATTTCACTGGCTTAGTCTCTGAGTTGGTTGCTGGGAGTTGAAATGTGTTCCTAAACCAGCTCTGTTAGATGTTAGATTTGCTGAAAAAACATTGGCGGACAATTTGGCAAAACCCAGATTAACCCTGGCATATACTGTTGAGGTTTATTCCATTTTTTCCTGATTACGATTGTTTGGTGTCACAGCAAAATTACAACTATGGCTACATTTTTCAAGGGCCAGTGTCTCAGACCCAGACTACTGTAATAAAAAGCATTTAAGCAGTACAGGCCTTCATCTGGGTCCAGGAAAACAGGCCTACTTTTGACCCAGATTTTATATACATACAAGCATTGTAAAAAAAAGTCATGAATGTATAGTCATGCAAGTACTGTAAGATTCAAACCATTTTCATTTAATGAAGTGTAAAGCAGTACCTACCACAAAGCCTCCTCATTTGCCAGGGAGCCAAAAATCCCAGTCTAATTTTAAGTCACATGTCACTGTCACCTACCTGTGTGACACTGTGATTTAACTTCAATCACAAGCCAGAGCTCTGCACTCAACTGTAGTCTTATCATAATATGATAGTGTATGTATTTAGGGGAGTGGGTAGACGTTTCCCATATAACTACATATCTAAGATGACATGACCTGGAAATGCCATGTAAATACTGTACACTGTATGCCCTGAAATGTAGGATGCCCTTGTTCTGCTGATACAGGGTCAGATACTTTTCATCCCCCTAAAGGTGAAGGTTAGGATAAGGGATAGGGTAAACTGATCCTAGATCAGTGGATAAGGGCAACTTCTGCCTCAAGCATATCATTTTTATGAAATAACAGGACATTCAAGGAGCATGGAAGATGTCCAGGGTATTTCCATGTCATGTCAAAGGGGACTAGTACAGCTGCTCAAGGGTATCAGTATTTAAAGGTAGCTCAATAAGTTTCTCTCCTCTCCAGCAGCTCATGTTACAACTTTTTTTCTTTGGCCAGTCAGACCGAGGAAGTGTGAATGATTGTAGATAACGGTGCCTTATGAAGAAGTGTAGCCATAAATACACACTACCTTTCAGGCACAGACAGGCTGCTTAGATGTACCTCTCAAAGTGAGGAAAGAGTAAGAGCGTATTCCGTTTAGGAAGACACTCATAGAAGTCAGCCCAGTTATGCCAATCTACCACAGCCTCAAATTAACAGCTATTACTGTGCAGTATGTCGGGGAAGCACCATAAGCCCACAGCACTGGGGTCTTTGAAGGACGTTTAGGATGGGGAAACAGGGAAATGGTGTCTCTACCTGCGTAAGGGACAGGGGCGTCCTTGTCCAAGGCCACCAAGGGAGGGTCCAGCAGGACGGTGTCCATGTTCTCTGTGATCACCCCATGGTACGACGTCTCGATCCACGGCTTGTGTTTGTTCACTGTGGAGAAGAAAGAGGAGGAGAATGGAGAGAGAGAGAGAGAGAGAGAGAGAGAGAGAGAAAGAGAGAAAGAGAGAAGAGAGAGAGAGAGAGAGAGAGAGAGAGAGAGAGAGAGAGAGAGAGAGAAAGAGAGAAAGAGAGAAAGAGAGAGAGAGAAATAAGTTGTCAGTCGATTTTGTGAGGTTTGCCTGGCCATGAAAAGAATAGCTAAACAGTACTATCAATAACCATGAAGCTAATAAGCATAGACTGCTCTATCTACTCATTTATCTGATTTTGGGTCCTGGTGACGTTGCTTTTGTTTGTACAAAAGCTGTTACAAGCCCTTGATCAATGCCCACAGCTAAACAGACTAAAGTACAACTTAAATTGCCCACAGGCAAAGCTCACTTGGGGTGACTCTTTCGATTTAGTTTGCAAATACAGTAAGGTCATCCTTGATAAAGATGAGCAAAAAAGACTGTATAAAATAAATAATACAAATACTGAGCTGTATTGCATGCTCAAAAACTGAGAAAATTATATTATTTTATACTAATACAATTGCTCAGAGAAAAATATTTAGTTCAACAAGTAATACAAAAATCTAAAAAAGATAGGTGTGAAAATTATTGGTACCCCTGTTTTCAATACTCCAGCACCCTCCTCTTGCGACTCTCAGCCTTTTTCTAAAATGTTTTATGAGATTGGAGAACACATTGAGAGTTTTACACTTCAAGTGAATGATAACATGGACCTTAACAAGGGCCCCAGGACCAGTGGAAGCTAAATAGCCCCATAACATCAAAGATCCACCACCATATTTACAGGAGGTATGAGGTCATTTTCTTCATGTGCTTCCGTTTTGCGATGCCAACGCACCACTGGTATGCGTGGCCAAAGAGCTCTATGTCAGAGTTTATAACTGTATTCTCCCAGGCACAACAGTTTCTGGAGAACCATTCACATCTCTATCTGAAGCAACATACTCTTATGGCCACTCACTCACTCAGTACCCTGCTGTGTACAAAGTACAGTTAAGCTCTGTAGAGCTTCCCTGGACTCAAAGGAAACCATTGACGAGTCCCAATGGCACACTGAACTCCTACGCAGGTACAGAGAGAGAGAGATAGAGAGCGATGGAGAGATAGAGCGAGCTAATAGGCCATTCAGTACATCAGGAGATTACTTTTAGATTAGTGACCATCCACTGCAATTGAATGACTTCCTCGAAACCCACCACTCAATTACGCTGACCGAGTAAATTAAAAGCTCTTCAAACTTGTTGCTCAGAGACACACGCACACACGTTGTGTATTCACACACATACAGTACACACACACATGCACACTAGAGTGCACACACACACTACACACACAAAACCTCTTCTGAAAAGGTTCCCTGGAAACTTAGTGCCTGTAATGAGCAGATGACATGTCCAGCTGGTGCTTTTCACCCCACTCCAAAACATCCTGGTCTCAATTTCGATGTGGCCTTATACAAGTAGTCAAAATGACAACTCTTTATCCATCCTTCCTTCCATCCTTCCTTCCTTCCTTCCTTTCCTTCCATCCTTCCTTTCCTTCCTATCCTTTCTTCCTTTCATCACTGGTAAGCATTGTCAACGAGGTAAGATAAGATGTACTTTCTTGTCCATTAACTTACAGAGAATGGAAATGTGTCTTTATGCTCACAACCCAACCCAACCGAGACATACACACACATACCCCAAGGGGCAGGAATCAATTGGTCAGCTGCAGTGCAGCGCTCAAGGGCACAACGGCAGGCGATGGTATCTAGGATGATATCATTGCCAGCAATCCTCCTGTTGTCGGCTCACTCTGCACCAAATTTTCCAGTCTGAGCTGGGATTCGAACAGCTTCTCTAACCACTAGGCTTCTTGCCATAAGTAACATGTTGGTGATTGATGTGTTGCTAACCAATAGGACGGGGAGTCACATAAGTCTATTAATGGGTTGCTTCTCTGTCACTTGGTCGCATCATTGCATTGTTATGAATGTTCTACAAATGCCGCAGCAAATTGATGTCCGACTAATAGTTATTGCTCAGTCATTCTGAACGGGGGCTAATGACTGTTTAGTCAAAATTATACTATAGTGGCATGGAAATTCAATGACATTGGTAAAGTAGACAAATAATTAGTAGGAAACAACTTTGCCATCATTATGATGTCATCAAGTTTATTTTAGAGAGATGACAATGTTGCCATGAGCTAGCAAAGTTCGTCAGAGATAGCTAGCAATGCTAACGTTAGCTAGCCAAAAGGTTGGTGCTCTCCTCTCAATCTTAGCTAGCTAGCTAAAGTTATACTGCATCTAAAGTCAATCTGCTGACAAAAGCTTGTCCTACTAATTAATTGTCTCCTGTTGAAATGTCATCATGTTTCCAAGCCACAGTAATGCACTTTAGTCCCCTGTAGCTCAGTTGGTAGAGCATGGCGCATGCAACGCCAGGGTTGTGGGTTCGTTTCCCACGGGGGGCCAGTATGAAAATGTATGCACTCACTAACTGTAAGTCGCTCTGGATAAGAGCGTCTGCTAAATGACTAAAATGTAAATGTAGACTAAATCTTCATCAGCACCTATTGAGACTGCATTGAGTAGAATGCTCAGCTGGACATCAGTCCTAAAACTAACGTTCAAAAACAATATTGTGACGAAACGTGCAACCCATGTATAGGGACGACAAGCACACTATCGTTGCACTGTCATAATCTTCCTCTAGAAGAGTTCAATTGAATCTGGGGAACTTTATAATAAGAATACTGGATCGGTGTGTACGTTAGGGAGGGTTTCCCTCCTGTTTGCATGTCCTGTAAATACGGCACTGGTCATGCAGTGTGTGAGTGGATTAGGGAAAGCACAGGCAGGCTTTGAGGGAAAACTGTATGGCAATTCCATGGTACCAGAGTGATGCTTATTTTTTATTTTTTACATTTACTTGAAGAACAGTTCAGATGCAAAGTTTACATGCTGTTTGTGACGTCATTCTGTTACCAAACTTTGCATCTGCACAATTCTTCAAGTAAATTAGTTTTTGTAAAATGTTCAGTGGAAATTGTTAAAAGTTGTCATTATTGTGCATAGAGTTGTATGGTGTGTTTAACTTTGCAATCAAATTGTGTGTGGTTACATGCACACAATAATGTGATTATTGAGAATAGTCAGATTAATATAATAGTTTGATTAAAGAGTTTTCAAGATTTGCATGAAGAATGATTTCCCTAATATTCCTGTTTACATGGACACATCTGAAATCAGGCTACCTGATGGCATTCTGATGAATGCAGAAAATTGCCAATCAAAACAAACATTCTACCACAGCGAACATGTTATTTTTGGGGTTAGATCAGCTTTAATATTGCAGATAGATTGTAACTTCCATCAAAGTCCTAAAGGACTCTCAGACAATGAGAAACAAGATTCTCTGGACTGATGAAACCAAGATTGAACTCTTTGGCCTGAATGCCAAGCGTCATGTCTGGAGGAAACCTGGCACCATCCCTACAGTGAAGCATGGTGGTGGCAGCATTATGCTTGGGGATGTTTTTCAGCGGCAGGAACTGGGAGACTAGTCAGGATCGAGGGAAAGATGAACAAAGCAAAGTACAGAGAGATCCTTGATGAAAACCTGCTCCAGAGCGCTCAGGACCTCAGACTGGGGTGAAGATTCACCTTCCAACAGGACATCAACCCTAAGCACACAGCCAAGACAACACAGGAGGGGCTTCGAGACAAGTCTCTGAATGTCCTTGAGTGGCCCAGCCAGAGCCCGGACTTGAACCCGATCGAACATCACTGGAGAGACCTGAAAATAGCTGTGCAGCAACTAATTTTTTTTATAAATGTGCAAACATTTCAAAAAAACTGTTTTTGCTTTGTCATTATGGGGTATTATGTGTAGATTGATGAGGGGGGAAACTATTTAATCAATTTTAGTATAAGGCTGTAACGTAACAAAATGTGGAAAAAGTCAAGGGGTCTGAATACTTTCTGAATGCATTGTATATGGAATTATTTTCAGAAGGTCATACCAAGGATCATTTAGGTATTTGATTTAGAATTTTCAGACCCCTCGAAGTACAAAAACAATATATGAAAAAATTATTTGATGAAAAAAATGTTTTGGCCATACTGCTATTAGCCCATACAAACGCATTGAATAACAGATTCACTACTTGGAACAACAGATAGTCCCAAAAAATATCAAAAGGAAGTTTGTTCTGAAGTGTCTATCCTATATCTGAGAGATATAAGAAAGATCAGGAAACATCTGTATTTAATTCACCCAGAAATCTAAGCCCTGTCTAATCCAGAGGAGGGGGGGTACTAAGTTATATGGAATTGTTTTAAGAAGGTCATACCAAGGATCATTTTGCTATTTTATTTTGAATTTTAAGACCCCTTAAAGTATAAAAAATTTATGTAAAAAATGTATTTGATTAAACATTTTATTTGGCCTTACTGCTATTAGCCCAAACAAACGCATTGATTGAATAACAGATTCACTACATGGAACAGATTTATTTTTATTTTTATGTACATGTATTTAACCCCTTATTTCTGTCACTGAACAGTCTCCATATATACTATACTTCTATTAATGTTTTCAACTGGTACCGGAGACCTTTAGAGTCTTGTGAGGACCGTGGGCGTCTCACCTTTACACAGAGGGGTCATATTAGTGTGTAGCCCAAACTGTTCGGATGCTACAGACAGAAGTTGGCAGATTGGCTGTACTGACTTCAAACGAGTCCCACAATGCTTGTGAGGGTCGTAGAGCAAAACGGAGAACATCATTTTTTTCGTGACAGTCTCATCATTCTTTCTAGGCCAAACCATTCGGACACTACAGACAATTTTGTGAGAAGACTGCTTTTCAGGATTTCTCATGGTCTGACAAACACTGCTCTAGCTCTGTCACATTTCACAGATATCTCTAACTTAAATTGACTGATTTCTATGGGATTTTGTGTATTATGCTAATTAGATTTCAGAGTGGGCGCAGACATCGACCTTAGGGGGTTTTAACAGCTTCTAACCCCAAGCCATAAGACTGCTAAAAAGTTAATCAAATGGCTACCTGGACTATTTGCATTGACCCACTTTTTTTATGCTGCTGCTACTCCCTGTTTATTATCTATGCATAGTCACTCCTTATTGTTATTTTATTGTGTTACTTTTTAAAACTTTAGTTTATTTGATTTTGTATTTTTAAAAATTGCACATATTTTCTTACTTAAAAAATAACTGCATTGTTGGTTAAGGGCTTGTAAGTAAGCATTTCACGGTAAGTAAGCATTCACCTGTTGTATTCAGCGCATGTGACAAATAGAATTTGATTTGATGTTGCTCGGGTTGTCTTCGTCTAATAACATCTGTAAATATTTTAAATAGACACTCAAAAACCTATAGAATGATATTTATAGTCAACTAACTCGAATATTTTTCTGTCGTTCAAGGCTCAAACGCCCATGATTCCATTCGGCAAAACCACTCATTCCATCTTTTTTGTATTGAATTACTTGTCAACGTAATACTTTTTATTAGTTCCAATAGGCCTCCAGTGTTTTGGATGGTTGCTTGGACAGTCACTGAGGCTGTATTTGTCTGTTATCGTTGAAAACACTTTATTTCAGATGCAACAGTATTAGCTACTTAGCTAGCTAGCATTGCTAACGTTAGGACCAAAGATACATGAGGAAAAATTAGGATTCTGTAATGATTTGCCTGTTTAATAATAGAAGTTGTGTTCTTCTAACAGACCTACATATTGTTGCAAACACGTATTTTGGATGTAGCAGTTAGGCTAGCTAGCATGCTAACTAGATACAGTAACTCTGTGTATGGTTAGCATAGCTAGTTAGCATCTACATTTGTGTATTATTGTTGATTGGTGACAATGACATGAACATCACTTTTGACATGTAGTTTTTACTGTTGTTCTGGAGGCAGCTCTGCAGAGTGGTCACTAGCTGGCACAGCCACAAAGTCATAACATCTGATTTCAAGCCTTAACCCTAACCTTAACCACACTGCTCACCCTAATGCCTAATCCTAACCTTAAATTAAAGATGCGTTCCAGAGGATTGAAAATACCTCATAATTTTTTTAAACCTCCCATTTTGTACTCAACGTTTCAATGTATGACTCATACATGCATAATAAACCATCTGCAGCCCTCTCCCAGTGGAGAAAGTCACATAATCCTCACATTCTTACCTGGCATCATTTAGTGCACAATTTAGTCATTTAGTTCATGTCATGTAGTGAGCTTGCGCTCTGAAGTGAGTGGGATTGCCTGGCTATGTGACCTTATCATTAATTATTTTGATAGCACCGAAAATAACAGTGAAAATAAATAGAATACATCGATCAAATCTATGCAGCCTAACTTAGAAAAACATTAGAATATTTAAAGTTGTAGTTGGTTGTAGTTTCATTTCTCACTTTCAATAGCCTACTATTGAAAGAGATGGCATCGTAGCCAGACAAATACATCAGAAACACTATGCTCATAACCTGAATCTCCTAAATGGTGTCGCTGTATTTTGTTTACATTTTGGAATATATTGCTCAATAGTCTATTAGGCTTTTACCAGGCGCGAATCACGGACACAACACACATATAACTTAATGCGCTAGAGAAATGTATACTGCAAATGTTCACCCACTTACTTTTTAGATAAGAAAATATCTCCCTACCTTTCTGTTGTTTCAACCATCCATCCCAATCAAATAATTCCATGTGTCCGTCCACCTTTTGTCCTTATACGTGTACACAGGTATTCCATGATATGGGGTATAATCCAAAACTGCAGTTGATTGCCAGCGATTATCATTCATCACGTAGACAAATACTAGGCCTATATATAATCATTACACTACTTTAAAGGAGTATGTCATTTGATGCAAACATATACTGTAAGTAGGTTATAACTTTTCCATTGTATAAATTTCATGATCACAATTACTTGCTTGCCATACTAGTCTGTACAACAACAGGAATTAGCCACAACCAAGCATGAGGGACAATGTTGATTGGCAGGTGGAATGACGTCCAATGAGGTTGTGGGGTGAGGTCAAGCACATTGCACAGCTCATGAACAACACAGAGGTTTTTTTGTCTTTGAGAACAATGACGTGATGGCAAAGTACACAACTTTTGGGGACCACTTTTGGCTCGTGAGCGCAACAGAGGCTCGAGAACAATGACGTGATGACGAAGTACACAACTTTCGGGGTGCTACTTTCAAAACTACTGGCTAAAAAGTATACAAAAGTACTGGAGAATCTCTTTAAGACCAAAAAGCAAATTTTTGTTTTCATCCATTTTTACAATATAGCAAATTTTGACTTTGCAGCTGACCGATCTATGGGACAATCTCTCAGTTCTGCCTCCAGGACAAGACTCGTGACAATAAATATAAACCTACGTTATTGTTGCAAACACTATTATTTTGGATGTAACGTTAGCAGTCAGGCTAGCTAGCATGCTAACTAGATACAGTAACTCTGTGCTACGGTTAGCATAGCTATTTAGCATCTAAATTCAAATGATATTTGTGTGTATTGCAGTTGATTGGTGACAATGACATGAACAAATATTCAACACGACATTCATGCAAGCATTATAATATATTTACAACCCAAAAGTAATGTGAAATGCACTCATAACTTACGACATAAGCAATATTTGATAGCTAGCTAGCTAAGCTAACTGCAGGCTAACTAGGCAGAGCAATGCATCATGGGAGACGAAATGCACCCTGGGAATCGTAGTATGCTGTAGACCAGGGGTTCTTAAACGTTTTCAGCCTGGGACCCAAATGAGAAATTCAGTGTTTTCCTGAGACCCAAGCTTATGAAAACATGCAACTATATGTAAATATCGGTAAATGTCATTGTAAATGTAAATACACTCTTACATATCTGTCTAGGTTAGAACTGTTGCTGTTAAAATACAATAAATAATTTTTCATTCTGAACTGGAATAAACTGACTGATCACATCACACAGATGTATAACAGAACACACACACAGGCTCAGTTTTTGATAGTGCAACTGTAAGTAACAGTAAAGATGACAAATGATCAGGCCTACTGTACGGTTAATCTTACTATATAAATGATTGTTGAAAAAAAGTATAGGTTGGAGCTGTTGCTGTTAAAATACAATTTAAAAAAATTATACTGAACTGGAATAAACTGATTAATCACATCACACCGATGTCGACCAGAAAAAGAAAAAAACACACACACACACACACACACACACACACACACATACACACACACAGTCCTAATGAGAGGTGTGTGACTGGTTGAAATTTTCAACAGGCAGGTCTATTCTGGGCTCAGTTTTTGACAGTGCAACCCTGAGGTCATGCTCAGCATTGAGTCTGTTTCTGTACTTGTTTTTTAAGTATGCCAGTGTTGAGAACCCTGACTTGCATAGGTATGTGGTGTCAAACTGGATCAGAACATCTACTGCTTTCTCAGCCAGGCAGGAGACCGCTTCCTGCTGTAGATTAGCAACCCAGAACTGTTGTGAGTGTATTTGCCTCAAAAATCATCTTGCATCAATCAGTTTATTCCAGTTCAGAATAAAAATTATTACTTGTATTTTAACAGCAACAGTTCCAACCTAGACTTGTTTTCAACAATAATTTCTATTGTAAATCAAATTTTATTTGTCACATACACGTGTTTAGCAGATGTTATAGCGGGTGTAGCGAAATGCTTGTGCTTCTAGCTCCGACAGTGCAGTAATATCTAACAAGTAATATCTAACAATTTCACAACATATACCCAATACACACAAAACTAGTAAGTAGGAATGGGATATCAGAATATATACATATATGGACAAGCAATGACAGAGCGGCATGGACTAAGATACAGTAGAATATTATTGAATAGAATGCAGTATATACATCTGAGATGAGTAGTGCAAGATATGCAAACATTATTAAAGTGACTAGTGTTCCATTTCTTAAAGTGGCCAGTGATTTCAATAGACAGCAGCAGCCTCTAATGTGCTAGTGATGGCTAGTTAACAGTCTGATGGCCTTGAGGTAGAAGCTGTTTTTCATTCTCTCGGTCCCAGCTTTGATGCACGTGTACTGACCTCGCCTTCTGGATGATAGCGGGGTGAACAGGCAGTGGCTCGGGTGGTTGATGTCCTTGATGATCTTTTTGGCCTTCCTGTGACATCGGGTGCTGTATGTGTCTTGGAGGGCGGGTAGTTTGTCCCCGGTAATGCGTTCGCCAGACCGCACCACCCTCTGGAGAGTCCTGCGGTTGTGGGCGGTGCAGTTGCCATACCAGGCGGTGATACAGCCTGACAGGATGCTCTCAATTCTGCATCTGTAAAAGTTTTTGAGGGTTTTAGGTGCTAAGCTGAATTTATTCAGCCTCCTGAGGTTGAAGAGGCTCTGTTGCGCTTTCTTCACCACAATGTCTGCGTGGGTGGACCATTTCAGTTTGTCGGTGATGTGTACGCCAAGGAACTTGAAGATTTCCACCTTCTCCACTGCGGTCCCTTCGATGTGGTTAGGGGGGGTTCACCCTCTGCTGTTTCCTGAAGTGCACGATCATCTCCTTTGAGTGAGAGGTTATTTTCCTGGCACCACACTCTCAGAGCCCTCACCTCCCTGTAGGCGGTCTCGTCATTGTTGGTAATCAAGCCTACTACTGTTGTGTCGTCTGCAAACTTGATGATTGAGTTGGAGGCGTGCTTGGCCACGCAGTCATGGGTGAACAGGGAGTACAGGAGGGGGCTGAGCACGCACCCTTGTGGGGCCCCAGTGTTGAGGATCAGCGAAGTGGAGATGTTTTTTCCTACCTTCACCACCTGGGGGCGTCCCGTCAGGAAGTCCAGGACCCAGTTGCACAGGGCGGGGTTCAGACCTAGGGCCTCAAGCTTAATGATGAGCTTGGAGGGTACTATGGTGTTGAATGCTTAGCTATAGTCAATGAACAGCATTCTTACATAGGTATTCCTCTTGTCCAGATGGGATAGGGCAGTGTGCAGTGTGATGGCGATTGCATCGTCTGTGGATCTATTGGGGCGGTAAGCAAATTGAAGTGGGTCTAGGGTGACAGGTAAGGTAGAGGTGATATGATCCTTGACTAGTCTCTCAAAGCACTTCATGATGACAGAGGTGAGTGCTACAGGGCAATAGTCATTTAGTTCAGTTACCTTTGCTTTCTTGGGTACAGGAACAATGGTGGACATCTTGAAGCATGTGGGAACAGCAGACTGGGAAAGGGAGAGATTGAATATGTCCATAAACACACCAGCCAGCTGGTCTGTGCATGCTCTGAGGACGTGGCTAGGAATGTCGTCTGGGCCGGCAGCCTTGCGGGGGTTAACATGCTTAAATGTCTTAATCATGTCGGCCATGGAGAAGGAGAGGCCACAGTCCTTGGTAGTGGGCCTCGTCAGTGGCACTGTGTTATCCTCAAAGCGGGCAAAGAAGGTGTTTAGCTTGTCTGGAAGCGAGACGTCGGTGTCGGCAAGGTGGCTGGTTTTCCTTTTGTAGTCCGTGATTGTCTGTAGACCCTGCCACATAAGTATTGTGTCTGTGCCGTTGAATTGTGACTCCACTTTGTCTCTATGCTGATGTTTTGCCAGTTTAATTGCCTTGCGGAGCGAGTAGCTACACTGTTTGTATTCTGCCATATTCCCAGTCACCTTGCCATGGTTGAATGCGGTGGTTCGCGCTTTCAGATTTGCGCGAATGCTGCCATCAATCCATGGTTTCTGGTTAGGGTAGGTTTTAATAGTCACAGTGGGCACAACATCACCTATACACTTCCTGATAAACTCAGTCACCGTTTCAGTGTATATGTCTAATTTATTTTCGGAAGCTACCCGGAACATATCCCAGTCCGCGTGATCAAAACAATCTTGAAGCGTGGATTCCGATTGGTCAGACCAGCGTTGAATAGTCCTTAGCACGGGTACTTCCTGTTTGAGTTTCTGCCTATAGGAAGGGAGAAGCAAAATGGAGTCGTGGTCAGATTTGCCGAAAGTTATTTCAGAACAGGGCAGAATGCTTCAGGAAACAGTGCTTCGACGGTGGAAGAGTAAGTCAGTGACTACTATGAAAGACAGTACTCCTTTATTTCAGTTTATCATCACCTGTTAGCTGACAAGGTACAAATCTGTCGTTCTGCCCCTGAGCAAGGCAGTTAACCCACTGCGGAAGATACATTTCAGTTGAGTGCATTCAGTTGTACAACTGACTAGATATCCACCTTTCCCTTTTCTTTTAAAAAATAACAACAATGCCTTGCTAGCTGACATACTCTTCCACCGTCGAAGCACTGTTTCCTGAAGCATTCTGCCCTGTTCTGAAATAACTCCCTGGGTTTACGGTCATGCTGTGAATGTTTGGTCAGGACGTGTCATTTTAATTTGTTCGTTTTGAGAGACTCATTACTAAGCACTTCCCCGCACAAAACACATTGTGGGCGCCCTTCAGTATTTCTCAAAATTTGTATTAAACCAAGTGAGAGAAACTCACTGTATTTGCGTTTCATGAGAATTTAGCTCAGTCAGAACTTGTGGCTAGCTTGAGTCCATTGACGACAGCAGTGGTTAATGGCGAATGGGAATGACAAGTCAGTGGCAGACAGCGCATCATATGCTGCTGAACAACAGCACTGCAGCGTGTGGGTCGCGGAATGATCTTAAAAGAAAACTGCAGAAAAAATATCTGGTAAACCGCGAAGCACACAGGCATCTCTCACCCACTCGCGCAGCTGCCAAACTGATCGGAGACACTGCTGCTAAACAGAGAGCGCATTGAACAGAGAGTGCAGTTGCACTTGGCCAAATCAATTCCAGAAATTAATTAAATAATTATACATTTACTCTGATACGTCGCAACCAACCATTAACAGGAAGTGGGTCGCGACCCATACTTTAAGAAAGGCTGCTGTAGACAAAGGCAATACAGAAGCTTCAAAATGACAAAAACAAGGAATTGTGCAGTATTACTAACAAAAAAGATAAAACGTCAAAATGTGTATCAAATCTTACAGTAGTGCATATATACTAACATCAAAATAACTGGTTGTAAAGTGGCGGAATTCTCCTTTTATATTGAATATTTTGATTACACGTTCTGGGTAGGTTGTGTTTGACATTAAGGGAATGGTCTCTTGGAAACAGTCCTTCCACATCACTGGAACATTCCTATGAAAACGTTAGGTAATGACCTAATGAGACTCTTAAGGGAACGTTCTCTAAAGTTGTGGGAACATTTGTTGTTAGCTGGGATCACTCTGTTACCTTGGAATTGCCCTGTACAGACAGACACAGCATAGTCAGAGTGTGCTGCAGTGGAGCGGACGGCCCATCTCAGATTGGGACAGCAGTGGAAAGTTTGGGGTCATTTAGTTCCACGTAAGGGTGAAGTTTCCCAAAGATACAGTGAAAGGTCTGCTTTTGATGGGCATTATCTTGTAGCATGACTCAAGGGTATGATGTGAAAAGTAGCAAGCTTAAATATTTCAGTCAAGAGCATGTCCAACAGCCACCATGGTTCAGACAGTAACATCCTATTGTGGCAGACCATATCCACACCACAGACACACTGACACAGTGCTGCAGTGCATTTTCAGCAAGTCCTAACGTAAGTTCTATGGGTGGTGATTTCAATTTGGGGCTGAACCTCTTATGTTCATCACATCAAATATTGGATGTTAGCACACTAACTCTCCAAACAGAGAGAGAGCGAGAGAGAGAGAGCAAACAGTGTGGGGGAAGGTAGTGAGACAAATACTTTTGATGCTCTTTCTTCCAACAATAAGTACTAATGATTACAAAATACTCAACGTCCTCAAACCCAAACCCCCCCACTAAACTGCATTAAAACATAAACAACACACAAAAACAACAAAAATCCACTCGCAATGTCATTTCCAGTAAAAGAGAGAGAGAGAGAGAGAGAGAGAGAGAGAGAGAGAGAGAGAGAGAGAGAGAGAGAGAGAGAGAGAGAGAGAGAGAGAGAGAGAGAGAGAGAGAGAGAGAGAGAGAGAAAGAGTCAATACAGACAGCATTCAGTTGAACAGTATCTTGTTTTTGTAGACTTCATTATTTATCCAGCAACCAAAATCATTACAGTATAACCAAGTTTTAAGCGTCTCTAATAAAACCCTGTCGAGCATTGGGGAAGGGAACAGAACGTGTGCAAGTCTGCGTTGCGACCTCCCCGTGCCCTCATATAATGAAAAGTTTCAGTCAGCATTTCGACTGGTAATTAAACCTGGAGACACACGGCGCGAGTTCGCCGGGATGGATGGAGCATTTTACAGTGTTTCCCCAGAATAATGCAACATTCTATTAATCTGTGACCAAATGACACCTTGTATCAGCAGTATAAGAGAGAAGGGGGAGAGAGGGGAAGAGACAGGGGAAAAGGATGGAGAGACAGTGAGGACAGAGAGAAGAGGCATGGAGAAAGACGGAAAAGGGATAGAGTAGTGAGAGAGATGGAGAGAAACAGGAAAAGGGAGAGAGGATTTGTTTTGGGATAACTGCTTTGTCTATTTACATTTCCCTTAAACATTTGCATACTATTTACACTTTGTGCAAAATGCTGATCAACAAAGCACATTTTCAGGATTTAACACTGAATCTGTAATTAATACTTAATACAAAGAAATCAATGATTTATCACAGTCTGCTATGAAGGGAACACAGTGTTTACTCTGAGCCTATGGCAATGCCATTTAAATTGTTGGTCTCTCACAGCTACTGCTTTCAGTGTAATGGCACGTACATTTAAAGGAATAGTTTGTGATTTTGGCAATGAAGCCCATTATCTACTTCCCCAGAGTCAGATGAACTCGTGGATACCATTTTTATGTATCTGTGTCCAGTATGAAAGAAGTCAGAAGCCGTTTGCGAGCCAATGCTAACTAGCGTTAGCACAATGACTGGAATGAACAGCATGCTAGCTGTTCCCATAGACTTCCAGTCATTGCGCTAACACTAGTTAGTAATTGCGCTAACGCTACTTACCATCTTCCTTCTAACTGCACGCAGATACATAAAAATGGTATCCATGAGTTCATCTCACTCTGGGGAAGTAGATAAAGGGCCTCATTGCCAAAATCCAAAACTACCCCTTCAAGGGATGCATGATTCTGAGCTGTAGCGAAATGACTCCCACACTTGATCTCACCTCCAACCACTGGGAATGTAGATGTGCTCTTGAATGCAACACATTGCACAGCGATATGCATAAGGGAACATGGATTATGGTACTGTCGATTAAGCTGTTAGCCTCCGGGTGCTTCAGGGGTACTTTCACAATGTCTGGAGCTAAGGGAAAACAGGTGATAAATGTGCCTAGAGAGTAGCGGATCCCATTAGTATATGACATGTGAGCTACCTAGCTAGCTAGCTATGCTGAATGAGGTCACACATTTCACAATGTGTGAGCTTAATTGGATTTGATATCTGATCGCCAAAGGGCATAAAATCCCCGATATACAGTAAGGCCCTAGTCAGAACCTGTCAAAAGTGTTATGTTGCAGGAGTAGAACAGTTATGAAATGTCACTCAAGCAGAATCACATGATGAGAAAAACCTTGATTTAGGTCGGAACAGATTTTAAATGTTCAACATTCTCACAAGACCTAAAAGAACCATTGCCAAGTACAGGCAAGTGTGACTTTTGTCAGATGCCAATGTTGTAGTACTCGAGACTGGTCTCGAGACCACATATTGAGTCTCTCGGTCTTGTCTCAGTGTCAGTGTCAGATACATTTGTACTCGGTCTTGACTTGGTCTCGGACAGTGAGGACTTGTAATTTCTTCCCGAGACCAGCCCAGACCAGCGGAGTAAAAAACTCATAATTAGGGGCCTCTCGAGTGACGCAGCAGTCTAAGGCACTGCATCGCAGTGCTAGATGCGTCACTACAGACCCGGGTTCGATCCTGAGCTGTATGTCAACCGGGGGGGGCTTTACTTGGCTCATCGTGCTCTAGCGACTCCTTGTGGCGGGCCGGGCGCCTGCAGGCTGACCTCGGTCGTCCTCCGACACATTGGTGCGGCCGGCTTCCGGGTTAATTCGGGCGGATGTTAAGAAGCGCGGTTTGGCGGGTCATGTTTCGGAGGACGCATGACTTGACCTTCACCTCCCGAGCCCGTTGGGGAGTTGCAGCGATGAGACAAGATCGAAATTGGGGAGAAAAAATTATAATAAAATAAAATCTCATAATAATAATACAATCCTTTCTTAAAACATTAAAATCTTATGGCCTATTGAAACCTGGGATTCCTACTTTACTCGTAACATTACTGTCCTTTACTTTCATTGAAAAATATCCTCAAACTTTGTCAGAATTTCCTTGACTCGCTGGCAGGGAAGAGTGGGGGAAATTATCGGAAAGTTGCACGCTCACTATTAGTGACGGGGGGAAATTGTAACAGTCTGTATGTCTATATCGATTATAGACATGTCTGTGCAACCTACTGGACCTAGGCCTTCAGTTTGTGACAGGCTCGTGATGATGAAAGGACAGCAACTGTAATACACTACAGGACCAAAAGTATGTGGAAACCTGCTCGTCAAAATGTTGATCATCTCATTTCAAAATCATGGGCATTAAGATGGAGTTGGTCCCCCCTTTGTTGCTATAACAGTGTACAATTATTACTTCCCATTGCAAAAAACATTTCACGTTTAGCACACAAAGTAACCGGTGATCTAAAGTTTAAATGCAACAATGTTTCACACACACATATGTTATTTTCAAAGAGATGGCTAACAACAGCAAGCGAGCTGCAATAAAAAACACAGTTCCACTCACCAGATGATGATCATTTGAAAGTTATTCTTGAAAAGGGAGAAGCTACTGTAACAAATTAGCAACAACATCCTCTTCGATAACACCTGCTGCAGCCGCTGCAAACTAGCCTTTTACTGTCTAACAAAAACTGAAGAGATTAAATCAGAACATCATTGAAAAGAATAATATATATATATATTTTTTTTATTATCTTATAAATCCTTAGCCTTTCTCTGAAGGTGTAGAAGGCCCTCATTGTTCCCCACTATGTTTGGTTTAGTAATAATTTGTAGAGTGGCTCTATTTGCCCTCAGCATACATTATTTCACCATTCTGAATGTCTAAAAAATCCATATGTTCTTCTGAAATATGAACACAGAAATACTGGATATTTTGAACTCTTATTATGGTGACGATTTTACAAAATTACAGTCATGATCTTGAATTGGACTCGCATTTCTTTGGTCTCGGTCTTGACTCGGTCTCGGACCTCTCGTCCCCCTCCCGGTCTCGGTCTTAACTCGGTCCCACCCCCCCTCCGGTCTTGGTATCTACTCGGACTCGATTCGCTCCGGTCTTGGTCTTGAATAGGTCTCGCTTTAGGTGGTCTCGAACACAACACTGACAGATGCATTTAGTGTACTACACAAAGTGCCCTGTAAATTATGGAAGTACCAGCCCCAACTATACACAAGGATACCAACTCTAGTGCAGGATTGACCCGTAAATCACAGAATACTGAACGTAAGGATCAGCAAATCCCCATGACCAAATCGACTATCCTGCAGTCCAATGGCTCTTTATACTGTAGCTGCCATTAAGCTAAAGCTAACCCAATCAGACTGTCGTCTGACCTTATTCCCAATGGGACCATTAGGGACCCTTTAGCACAGGGAATATCGACTCAGAGATACAGTCAAGCAAAAAATTAACCTAATGACTAATAGGAAAATAATAATTATGCATATTGACTTGAAACACGACAAAACTTTCACATTAAGCAGAACTGAGTGAGTTGGCAGGAGCCCGGGATAAAGATGCTTCCACTCTGCACTTCAGTGCTCTGTGTCTGCACATCTACAGGCACATGACAATTTGTATATGTATTTATTGATGATTCCCATTAGCTGCTGCCAAGGCAGCAGCTACTCTTCTTGGGGTCCAGCAACATTAAGGCAGTTATATACACAATTTAAAATATCACATGACATTACATTTCAAAACACTTTACCCAATACATTAAGTGTGTTCCCTCAGGCCACTACTCCACGATCACATATTTATAATACAACATCCATGTGTACGGGTGTGTAGAGTGCGTGTCTTATCATTGTATGTGTGTCTGTGCCTTTGTGTGTGTCTCTTCATAGTCCCCGCTGTTCCATAAGGTGTATTGTTATCTGTTTTTAAAATCTGATTCTACTGCTTGCATCACTTACCTGATGTGGAATAGAGTACCATGTAGCCATGGCTCTATGTAGTACTGTGCGCCTCCCATAGTCTGTTCTTGACTTGGGGATTGTGAAGAGTCCTCTGGTGACATGTCTTGTGGGGTATGCATGGGTGTCCGAGCTGTGTGCTAGTAGTTTAAACAGACACCTCGGTGCATTCAGCATGTCAACACTTCTTACAAAAACAAGTAGTGATGAAGTCAATCTCTCCTCCACTTTGAGCCATGAGAGATTTACATGCATACTATTAATGTTAGCTCTCCGCGAGCCAATTGTAATTTTCCGAGGTCCCTCTTTGTGGCACTTGACCACACGACTGAACAGTAGTCCAGGTGCGACAAAACTAGAGCCTGTAGGAACTGCCTTGTTGATGGTGTTGTTAAAAAAGCAGAGTAGCGCTTTATTATGGACAGACTTCTCCCCATCTTAGCTACTGTTGTATCAACATGTTTTGACCATGCCAGTTTACAATCCAGGGTTACTCCAAGCAGTTTAGTCACCTCAACTTGCTCAATTTACACATTATTTATTACAAGATTTAGTTGAGGTTTAGGGTTAAGTGAATGATGTGACCCAAATACAATGCTTTTAGTTTTTGAAATATTTAGGACTAACTTATTCCTTGCCACCCATTCTGAAACTAACTGCAGCTCTTTGTTAAGTGTTGCAGTGATTTCACTTGCTGTAGTAGCTGACATGTATATTGTTGAGACATCCACATACATACACTGGCTTTACTCAAAGCCAGTGGCATGTCATTAGTAAAGATTGAAAAAAGTAACGGGCCTAGACAGCTGCCCTGGGGACTTCCTGATTCTACCTGGATTATTTTGGAGAGGCTTCCATTAAAGAACACCCTATGTGTTCTGTTAGACAGGTAACTCTTTATGTAATGCCATAACACATACATTTTTCCATCATCAGACTATGATCGATAATGTCAAAAGCCGCACTGAAATCGAACAAAACAGCTCCCACAATATTTTTGATCATCAATTTCTCTCAGCCAATCATCAGTCATTTGTGTAAATGCTGTGCTTGAATATCCTTCCCTATAAGCATGCTGAAAGTCTGTTGTCAATTTGTTTACAGTAAAATAGGATTGTGTCTGGTCAAACACAATTGATAACAGGCTAATTGGTCGGCTATTTAAGACAGTAAAGGGGTTTACTATTCTTGGGTAGCGGAATGACTTTTGCTTCCCTCCTAGCCTGAGGGCACACACTTTCTAGTAGGCTTAGATTGAAGATATGGCAAATAGGAGTGGCAATATCGTCCGCTATTACCCTCAGTAATTTTCCATCCAAGTTGTCAGAACCCGTGGCTTGTCATTGATGATAAACAACAACAAAACATATACACTTCTTCCACACTCACTTTACGGAATTTCAAATTACAATGCTTGTGATTCAGAATTTGATCAGTTATACTTGGATGTGTAGTGTCAGCGTTTGTTGCTGGCACACCCTAATCTTGCCAATGCCAAAAATCATTAAAGTAATTGCCAATATCAGTGGGTTTTGTGATGAATGAGCAATCCGATTTAATGAATAATGGAGCTGAGTTTGTCTTTTTGCCCAAAATGTCATTGAAGGTGCTCCAAAGCTTTTTACTATCATTCTTTATGTCATTTATCTTTGTTTCATAATATAGTTTCTTCTTCTTTTTATTCAGTTTAGTCACATGATTTATCAATTTGCAGTACGTTTGCCAATCGGTTGTGCAGCCAGACTTATTTGCCATTCCCTTTGCCTCATCCCTCTCAACCATACCATTTTTCAATTCCTCATCAATCCACGGGGATTTAACCGTTTTTACAGTCATTTTCTTAATGGGTGCATGCTTGTTAGTAACTGGAGTAAGCAATTTCATAAATGTGTCAAGTGCAGCGTCTGGTTGCTCCTCATTACACACCACAGACCAACAAATATTCTTTACATTAACAACATAGGAATCCCTACAAAACTTATTGTGTGACCTCTTATACACTATATTAAGCCCATCCTTTGGTTTTCCTAGATATGGATTTGTATACTGCTTTAAAGCACATTTCTGCAGCATTAGTAAAGATGTGATCAATACATGTTGATGATTTCATTCCTGTGCTGTTTGTAATTACCCTGGTAAGTTGACTGATAACCTGAACCAGGTTGCAGGCACTAGTTACAGTTTGACATTTTTTCTTGAGTGGACAGCTTGATGAAAGCCAGTTAATATTTAAATCACCCAGAAAATATACATCTCTGTTGATATCACATACATTATCAAGCATTTAACACGTTATCCAGATACTGACTGTTAGCACTTGGTGGTCTATAGCAGCTTCCCACCAGAATGGGCTTTAGGTGAGGCAGCTGAACCTGTATCCATATTACTTCAACAGTATTTAACATGAGATCCTCTCAAAGCTTTATAGGAATGTGGTTCTGAATATAAACGGCAACACCTCCACTTTTGGCATTTCTGTCCTTTCTGTAGATGTTATAACCATGTATTGCTCCCACTGTATCATCAAAGGTATTATCTAAGTGCGTTTCAGAGTTTGTCAGAATATGAATGTCATCTGTTACTAGCAAATTATTGATTTCATGAACCCTGTTTTATAAGCTACATGTGTTAACATGGCTATTTTTAGCACTTTTCTGGGATGCTTGATTGTTTTCATTCCTTTACTAGGAAGCTTAGCAGATGTTGACCTGCTCATGTTATTTATGTTAGTGCAGGGTGAGCTGCGCACAGTGGACTTCCTACTAGGGCACACCGCCTCAGTGCTAACAGTATAACTCTGGTTCATAGGCACATGATTACTGCATATAATAACTGTAAGATCAGCAGAGGCATTCAGGGCATTTAGAGGGACATAAATTAGGTTACTTACATTGTGTCTTCCAACGCCCTTGGGATAATGTACATTTGCAGAAGCATTATGACAACTCAGCGACACAATGGTAGGGATTAACTGAGCTGGGCTTGGGTCATTGATAAGTCATTGTCTCAACGCAACCTTATAATGCTGTGAAAGGATCCAGGAACCCAAATGATTTGGGTGGATCCCATCATCCTTATAAAACCAGCTTTGTTTCCAGAAGGTATCAAAATTGTAAATAAATGTTACACCCACAGTGCTGCAAAAGTCTCGTAGTTATAGAGGGCTAAAAGTCTGCAGAAACGTTCAATGCCACGATTTAGGGAGGGCACATGGCCAGATATTATGGGGCGTTTGTTGGTGTCAAGTAGAGTCCAATCAGTTCTTTAAAATCCATCTTCAGCTATGATAAACTCAATTTCCAGATGCAGTTTTAAAATATTCCCCAGTGAGTACGTTTACATGCACACTAATAATTCAATAATAAACTGATTATGGCAGTAGGCCGAGTGTGGAAATAAACATGTAAACACCTTACTCTGCTTTTCTTAATCAGCAGAAGGTCAAAATCGAAGTAAGCATACACCGATTAAAACACCTGGTTTTCTGAGCAATGTTTGGAATAATTAGCTTAAATCGGTGTTCCGGCAGTGTATTTGATCTGCGCTTGCACCAGCCAAGCGAGCCTCCCTCTTATTACGAGTGAAGTGAGTTCGGAAAAACTGAAAGTATGCATCTTAGAAAGAGTTTTCACATACACACTTTATATGTCCGAACTCAGAATGAAGAAGGTTTCACAAAAATAACATGGTCACTGTGATATAACGTTTATTTTGATTTGCATTTATGACAAGTCCCACCAGTAGCCTTATTTCAGATGTGTCCATGTAAACAGGAGTATTAGGGAAATCGTTCTTAAACAAACTATTATATTAATCTGACTATCCACAATAATCGTATTATTGTGTGCATGTACTGTAACTGTGCTCAGTGTTGTTCTTCTTAAACACTCATTAAAGAGGCCATAAACTCTGGTCTTTATCAATGATGAGTCATAAAAACCCGCAGCGAAGACAATTAGCTCTAGGAGATTCTGAATTAATTGACTTGCCATAATCAACTTATAACAATATTGATGGCTATCTACCATGTAGATATTGTACTGAAGACACAGGCTAGGACACTGTGGTATATGAAGACACTGTGGTATATGAGGACACTGTGGTATATGAGGACACTGTGGTAAAGAGTACATTGTTGTAAACGAGGACACTGTGATATATGAGGACACTGCGGTATACGAGGACCAGTGTTGGAGAGTATTGAACTACATGTAGATCAACTAGTAATTTAACTACATTTTGCCATAGCTTGGTGGTAGTTGAACTCAATTCAAATCATGGTAGTGTTTTCAGTATAAAATACTTTTTTGCCATGTAGCGGTGCAGCTAACTACTAGAACTACACACTACTTTTTTGGCAAAAAGAAAAGAAAATATGGGTGGAGTAGGCAAGAGTTTCCTTTCTTTTTCGGATTCAGACCTGCCTAATTCTCACTTGAAACATTGTGTTTAATAGCCTAAATTACACATTCTGATCTGTTCTTGCAATTTGTAGTCTATTATATTTCAGATTTAGATATGATAATGTATCACAATCTAGATTGGATCAGAGGAGGTTGGTGGCACCTTAATTGGGGAGAACGGGCTTGTGGTAATGACTGGAGCGGAATCAGTGGAATGGTATCAAATACATCAAACACATGGTTTCCATTGTTTGATGCCATTCCATTTGCTCCATTCTGGGCCATTATAATGAGCCGTTATAATGGCCTCAGCAGCTTCCACTGGATTGGATGTATTGAACTACTTTTTCAAAGTAACTTTAGTTAAGTAAATAATATTTTTTCTTAAGGGTAGCTTTAGTGTAGTTTAACTTCTTCCAATGTGAAGTAATTGGTAGCTTGGTCAACTATATTTTTAGAGTAACTTCCACAACGCTGATGAGGACCGTGTGTCTGGAATAGTGCATGAGGGTGAGTGACACCATCCAAGGCCAGGCTGGACTTTAACTATCACTAACAGAAACGCCTAGGGAGAGTGGAGAAGGAGAGTGAGAGATTTGATTTATATTGTTAACAGGAATGTAAACAATATAAATTAATGTATAAATGAGTGCTGTAAGAGGTTTATAAGTTATGTATGTTGAGCGATCGCAGAAAGCATATTATAGATGAATGATGACTTCTCTTTGGAGAAAGCCATTATAGATCGATGTAATATATCTCCCAGAGTTCTCTCTGTTGTGCCCATTGGCAGCCCAGACCAATCCGCATCTAGAAGACTCATTTGTTTGATTTGACTTCAAACAAACATTAAACTCCATATTTCCTATTTTTTTGAGTATTTGCTCAACTCTGGCATTTAACAAGTGTCAGTGCGGTATTGACACCCAAGAGGGCTTTGAAATATCAATTGCCTGTCATCAGAAAGGTTGAAGAGAGGGTAATATTGAATCCAAAAAACCTTGGCTCTCTGCGTTGCATAATTGTGATCAATAATAAGCACATTGTTCTCGGTTCTGATATGTAGCATGGTTGATTGATAATTAAAAGTCCTCAAGCTCAAATTATGACTTTGTTGTTTTGTTGTTTAGTCACACTGACTGAAGTGGGAGAATGGAGAGATCTGAAGGGGTAGTGTGAAAGTAGAGAGAGAACAACAAGGGGGAACATGGAGGGGAAGAAGGGAGGAAGGAAATGTGATAGCTCTATACAGTGGGGAAAAAAGTATTTAGTCAGCCACCAATTGTGCAAGTTCTCCCACTTAAAAAGATGAGAGAGGCCTGTAATTTTCATCATAGGACAGACAAATTGAGATTTTTTTTCTCCAGAAAATCACATTGTAGGATTTTTAATGAATTTATTTGCAAATTATGGTGGAAAATAAGTATTTGGTCACCTACTACAAACAAGCAAGATTTCTGGCTCTCACAGACCTGTAACTTCTTCTTTAAGAGGCTCCTCTGTCCTCCACTCGTTACCTGTATTAATGGCACCTGTTTGAACTTGTTATCAGTATAAAAGACACCTGTCCACAACCTCAAACAGTCACACTCCAAACTCCACTATGGCCAAGACCAAAGAGCTGTCAAAGGACATCAGAAACAAAATTGTAGACCTGCACCAGGCTGGGAAGACTGAATCTGCAACAGGTAAGCAGCTTGGTTTGAAGAATTCAACTGTGGGAGCAATTATTAGGAAATGGAAGACATACAAGACCACTGATAATCTCCCTCGATCTGGGGCTCCACGCAAGATCTCACCCCGTGGGGTCAAAATGATCACAAGAACGGTGAGCAAAAATCCCAGAACCAAACGGGGGGACCTAGTGAATGACCTGCAGAGAGCTGGGACCAAAGTAACAAAGCCTACCATCAGTAACACACTACGCCGCCAGGGACTCAAATCCTGCAGTGCCAGACGTGTCCCCCTGCTTAAGCCAGTACATGTCCAGGCCCGTCTGAAGTTTGCTAGAGTGCATTTGGATGATCCAGAAGAGGATTGGGAGAATGTCATATGGTCAGATGAAACCAAAATATAACTTTTTGGTAAAAACTCAACTCGTCGTGTTTGGAGGACAAAGAATGCTGAGTTGCATCCAAAGAACACCATACCTACTGTGAAGCATGGGGGTGGAAACATCATGCTTTGGGGCTGTTTTTCTGCAAAGGGACCAGGACGACTGATCCGTGTAAAGGAAAGAATGAATGAGGCCATGTATCGTGAGATTTTGAGTGAAAACCTCCTTCCATCAGCAAGGGCATTGAAGATGAAACGTGGCTGGGTCTTTCAGCATGACAATGATCCCAAACACACCGCCCGGGCAACGAAGGAGTGGCTTCGTAAGAAGCATTTCAAGGTCCTGGAGTGGCCTAGCCAGTCTCCAGATCTCAACCCCATAGAAAATCTTTGGAGGGAGTTGAAAGTCCGTGTTGCCCAGCGACAGCCCCAAAACATCACTGCTCTAGAGGAGATCTGCATGGAGGAATGGGCCAAAATACCAGCAACAGTGTGTGAAAACCTTGTGAAGACTTACAGAAAACGTTTGACCCGTGTCATTTCCAACAAAGGGTATATAACAAAGTATTGAGAAACTTTTGTTATTGACCAAATACTTATTTTCCACCATAATTTGCAAATAAATTCATTAAAAATCCTACAATGTGATTTTCTGGAGAGAAAAAAATTCTAATTTTGTCTGTCATAGTTGACGTGTACCTATGATGAAAATTACAGGCCTCTCTCATCTTTTTAAGTGGGAGAACTTGCACAATTGGTGGCTGACAATTGGTGGCTACCTCAACTGGCCGGTGCCCCCGCACATTGACTCTGCACCGGTACCCCCCTGTATATATAGCCTCCCTACTGTTATACTTTTTTGTTAAAAATAAATGCACTGTTGGTTAAGGGCTGTAAGTAAGCATTTCACTGTAATGTCTGCACCTGTTGTATTCGGCGCATGTGGCCAATACGATTTGATTTGACTAAATACTTTTTTTCCCCACTGTATCTCTAACTGAAAGTTGGAAATTTCGCATTTTTCAAACACCCGAAACGAATCCTGAAATCTAGAGCTATAATTACTGTGCTTAATTCTATACCAAAAATATGTTTATTTTTCTGAATATCTAAGCATACCTCTTGAGCTGTCTGTATCCTACTGACTGGTGGTTCTGTTTTTTAAAGAAAATAAATATGCTTCTCTACATCTCTGCTAAAATCTGGGTAAAAGATTGAAAGGAATGTGAGTTCAGTCCATTTAGTAATTGCTTGCTTTTATAAAGTCTACCAACCTTACCAGCAGGCATGCCAGCTCAGATAGACAACCAACTCATTCCAGCTGTGCCAGAAAAATGGAAGAGGCAATTACTTAAAAGATAAATAAATAAATTAGTTTGCCCTCAAAACTTGAGACATCTGTGGCATTGTGTTGTGTGACAAAACTGCACATTTTAGAGTGACATCTTATTGTCCCCAGCACAAGGTGCACCTGTGTAATGATCATGCTGTTCAATCAGCTTTTTGATATGCCACACCTGTCAGGTGGATGGATTATCTTGGCAAAGGAGAAATGCGCACTAACAAGGGTGTAAACAAATTTGTTCACAGAATTTGAGAGAAATAAGCTTTTTGTGCGTATGGATAATTTCTAGGATCTTTTATTTCAGCTCATGGAAAATGGGACCAACACTTTGCATGTTGCGTTTATATTTTTATAGTTAGACAAGCTAGCTGCTCTAACTTGATTGATAACCTGAAATGACTTCTTGGTAGCTAGTTTTGAGGTTGGGAAATTGGGAACCTATCTGGTCTAGCTAAAGCCAACTTCATGAAATTGCTAGGTGGCAAGTAGTATTACAGAGAAACAACAACAAAAAATGTAACAAAAAAATTAAATACAGTGTATTCGGAAAGTATTCAGACCCGTTGACTTTTTCCACATTTTGTTACGTTACAGCCTTATTCTGAAATTGATGAAATTGTTTCCCCCCCCTCATCAATCTACAAACAATACCCCATAATGACAAAGCAAATTTGGACAGTGACACAATTTGTATCATTTTGGTTCTGTACGCCACCACAATGTATTTGAAAGGAAACAATCAAGATGTGCTTTAAGTGTAGACTTTCATCTTTAATTTAAGGGTTTTGTCAAAATTATTGTATGAACCGTGTAGGAATTACAACCATTTTTATACATAGCCCCCCAATTTTAGCGGCTCAAAAGTAATTGGACAAACTAACATAATCATAAATTAAATTGTGAGTTTTAATCCTTGGTTGCAAATCCTTTGCAGTCAATGACTGCCTGAAGTCTGGAACCCATAGACATCACCAGATGCTGGGTTTATTCCCTGGTGCAGCTGTCTTCAGTTCCTGCTAGTTCTTGGGGCGTTTTGCCTTCAGTTTTGCCTTCAGCAAGTGAAATGCATACTCAGTTGGATCAGGTCAGGTGATTGACTTGGCCATTGCAGAACATTCCACTTATTTGCCTTAAAAAAGGCTTGGGTTGCTTTTGGAAAACTCTAATCTCGTCTTCCTGTTTTTGAGGCTTACCAATGGTTTACATCTTGTGGTAAACCCTCTGTACTTACTCTGGTGAAGTCTTCTCTTGATTGATGACTTTGACACAGATACCTCCTGGAGGGTGTTCTTGATCTGGCCAACTTTTGTGAAGGGGTTTTTCTTTACCAGGGAAATAATTATTCTGTCATCCACCACAGTTGTTTTCCGTAGTCTTCGGGCCTTTTTCAGCCTATAAATGACTAAAATGTAAATGTAAATGTAATGATGGCTTGCTTAACTGGCAGTGACAGCTCTTTGGACTTCATTTTGAGGGTTAACAGCAACAGATTCCAAATGCAAATGCCACACTTGAAATCAACTCTAGACCTTTTATCTGCTTACTTGTAAATGAACTAATGAGGGAATAACACACACCTGGCCATGGAACAGCTGAGCAGCCAATTGTCCAATTACTTTTGGTCCCTTAAAAAGGGGGGGACACATATAAAAAGTGCTGTAATTTCTACAACGTTCACCCAATTTGGATGTAAATACCCTCAAATTAAAGCTAAAATTCTGCAATTTCAGCATATATTCATTATTTAATTTCAACTCCAATATGCTGCGTAGACAGCTAAAATAATAATAACTTGGTCAATGTCCAAATATTTATGGACCTGATTGTATATAAGTATTCAGAGCCTTTGCTATGAGACTCTAATTGAGCTCAGGTGCATCCTGTTTCCATTGATCATCCTTGAGATGTTTCTACAACTTTATTGGAGTCCACCTGTGGTCAATTCAATTGATTGGACATGATTTGGAAAGGCACAAACCTGTCTATATAAGATCCCACAGTTGACAGTGCATGTCAGAGTAAAAACCAAGCCATGAGGTCGAAGGAATTGTCCGTAGAGTTGCGAGACAGGATTGTGTTGAGGCACAGATCTGGGGAAGGGTACCAAAAAATGTGTGCAGCATTGAAGGTCCCCAAGAACACAGTGGCTGTGCAATCGGGGGAGAAGGGCCTTGGTCAGGGAAGTGACCAAGAACCCGATGGTCACTCTGACAGAGCTCCAGAGTTCCTCTGTGGAGATGGGAGAACCTTCCAGAATGACAGCCATCTCTGCAGCACTCCACCAATCAGGCCTTTATGATAGAGTGGCCAGGCGGAAGCCACTCCTCAGTAAAAGGCACATGACAGCCCGCTTGGAGTTTGCCAAAAGGCACCTAAAGGACTCTGACTATGAGAAACAAAATTATCTGGCCACTCTATCATAAAGGCCTGATTGGTGGAGTGCTGCAGAGATGGCTGTCATTCTGGAAGGTTCTCCCATCTCCACAGAGGAACTCTGGCACCATCCCTACGGTGTAGCAAGGTGGTGGCAGCATCATGCTGTGGGGATGTTTTTCAGTGGCAGGGACTGGGGGACTAGTCAGGATCGAGGAAAGATGAACGGAGCAAAGTACAGAGAGATCCTTGATGAAAACCTGCTCCAGAGTGCTCAGGACCTCAGACTGGGGCAAAGGTTCACCTTCCAACAGAACAACGACCCTAAGCACACTGCCAAGATAACGCAGGAGTGGCTTCGGGACAAGTCTCTGAATGTCCTTGAGGGGCCAGCCAGATCCCGGACTTGAACCCAATCTAACATCTCTGGAGAGACCTGAAAATAGCTGTGCAGCGACGCTCCCCATCCAACCTGACAGAGCTTGAGAGGATCTGCAGAGAAGAATAGGAGAAACTTCCCAAATACAGGTGTGCCAAGCTTGTAGCGTCATACTCAAGAAGACTCGAGGCTGTAATCGCTACCAAAGGTGCTTCAACAAAGTACTCAGTAAAGGGTCTGAATACTTATGTAAATGTGATATTTCCATTTTTGTGCTTCGCCGCAGAGAATCCTCTTGCTCCTGTATCTGTGAGACACTGGGTTGGTCTGCTGACTCACAGGGTCTCTGGACATGTGATCAGTTTCAAATTAAAATTGCTGCTGGGATTTGGTCCTCCTCCCATTCTCCCATTCTCCCTTAGCAGTGGAGACCGTAATGTCCCTTTCCAATAGTGTCTGTCTCAATCCATTATCCACTCCTCCAACCAATCTAGGTAGAGGGAAAGGCAATGTCTCCAGCCATGGGATGTCAACATGTATTGAGAGTGACTCGACAGTGTCCATGCAGACAAGACCAAATGTTTTCAATTAATCAACCAATCACCTTTTATTTGCACAGCAATTTTTACAAATACATTAGTCAAACATTTCTTAAAGGGCAAAAACCAAGCAATGAACAAGCATAGAAGACAGTGGCAAGGGGAAAGAACAGACTCAAGAAAGGGGGAGCCCATTTGTTAACAGTACGTATGACTCTTCTTCTGAGAGTTGTCCATAAAGTCAAGTAGCTGAGCAGCCAATTGAGCAGCTACCAATTTGTTGGCTTTAAACTCATTTTATTTTACAGGGAAAGAGTTACAGTATCCACTACCCTTACCTGACCATGGCTGTCACCTTTCAGTAGTGTCATTTTTAACGGTCATTGAGTTCAAACCCATTCAACCGGCAGCCTTGAATGGGGCTTGCTTTATCCAATAATCATTTAATTCACCTTGTAAAAGAACCGGCAAGATTTTTTACGGTTCAGATAGAGTGAGGCTTTTATAGCCCTCGGCAAGGAAGTGTGAACACCAGAGGCCACCTCGTCATGCACTCAATCTCTACGGACCAGATGAAATTTAAAAAAAGAACACGTTTTACACGTTTGTGATCTGACATCTCCGGTTCCTTTTGTCAAAATCGCTCTGAAATCTAGGTGGCTGCTGAGTTGTCATTCAGCTTTGACACTCCGTGAAACACTTGCGCTCCAGTACGACACTATGCCTTCAGTCATGCGTTTAGCAATAACCCCACCCCCCTTCTGTCTCCCCATTCACACTTCAGATCTGAGCCCGTCTGTCTGTGTATCTTAGGGCTCAGGTGGAGTGGGGTCTGTGGAAGGGGGCTTAGTATGCACATCTCCACTGTGTCTTTCACAGTTCCCAGAAAAGCCACACAGCGGGTGAGAATGAAGTGAGTCTATTTGTCAAAGAAAGTGTTCCTTAGGTAAGACTTATTTTGGGATTGCTGTCTTTGTTGTTGCGCACCCCTCCTACTGTGCTTTGATTACTGAACCATGAAGGCCTACCTGAACACAGTTTGTGGGTGTTTCATTTCATTTTACGAAACAGCTGAAAACCCACAAACTCTGCCCTTAGTTGAACTGTATGTTTTTGTATATACAGTATATTTCCCCGTAAGCACAGGCTAAATAGGACTACTTATAGCTAGGCTTACATACCAATACTGTATGTAGTAGAGCAATAGAGGAAGAACTGAGAGATTACCCCTCAGGAGTTTAACTTGCATGCAAAGGTATTTCGAGAGGCAGCCTTGGTCATGGTTGAAGAGTCCAAAAGCCCCTGGATAAGTGTGGAAGTAAAGAGTAGGTCCTGCCCATGGTGATCCTTTTGGCCTCCTTGATCTACTGTGACATTCCTGCTTTACACACAAACACACATGTGCACACTTACACACACACACACATGTTGAGTGAACAATAGAGAGTATGAGGTCTGGGAGGCAAATCATAGACACAATATAATGAGATCATAATGTCAATGTCAGATTTGTTCATACAGTGCATTCGGGAAGGATTCATACCCCTTCACTTTTTCCACATTTTGTTACATTACAACCTTATTCTAAAATTGATTGGATATTTTTTTAACTCATCAATCTACACACAATACCCCATAATGACAAAGCGAAAATAAATAACAGAAATACCTTATTTACATAAGTATTCAGACCCTTTGCTATGAGACTCAAAATTGAGCTCAGGTGCATCCTGTTTCCATTGATCATCCTTGAGATGTTTCTACAACTTGATTGGAGTCCACCTGTGGTAAATTCAATTGATTGGACATGATTTGGAAAGGCATACACCTGTCTATATAAGGTCTCACAGTTGACAGTACATGTCAGAACAAAAACCAAGCCATGAGGTCGAAGGAATTGTCCGTAGAGCTCCGAGACAGGATTGTGTCGAAGCACAGATCTGGGAAAGGGTACCAAAAAATGTCTGCAGCATTGAAGGTCCCCAAGAACACAGTGGCCTCCATCATTCTTAAATGGAAGAAGTTTGGTACCACCAAGACTCTTCCTAGAGCTGGCTGCCCGGCCAAACTGAGCAATCGGGGGAGAAGGGCCTTGGTCAGGGAGGTGACCAAGCACCCAATGGTCACTCTGAGAGAGCTCCAGAGTTCCTCTGTGGAGATGGGAGAACCTTCCAGAAGGACAACAATATCTGCAGCACTCCACCAATCAGGCCTTTATGGTAGAGTGGCCTGACAGAAGCCACTTCTCAGTAAAAGGTACATGACAGCCCGCTTGGAGTTTGCCAAAAGGCACCTAAAGGACTCTGACTATGAGAAACAAAATTCTCTGGTCTGATGAAACCAAGATTGAACTCTTTGTCCTGAATGCCAACGGTCACATCTGGAGGAAACCTGGAACCATCCCTACGGTGAAGCATGGTGGTGGCAGCATCATGCTTTTCAGCGGCAGGGACTGGGAGACTAGTCAGGATAGAGGGAAAGATGAACAGAGCAAAGTACAGAGAGATGCTTGAAGAAAACCTGAGTGGCCCAGCCAGAGCCCGGACATAAAACATCTCTGGAGAGACCTGACAATGGCTGTGCAGTGACGCTCCCCATCCAACCTGACAGAGCTTGAGAGGATCTGCAGAGAAGAATGGGAGAAACTCCCCAAATAAAGGTGTGCCAAGCTTGTAGCGTCATACCCAAGAAGACTTGAGGCTGTAATCGCTGCAAAAGGTGCTTCAACAAAGTACTAAGTAAAGGGTGAGAATACTTATGTAGGCAAAACTGAAGGCAAAACGCCCCAAGAACAAGCAGGAACTGAAGACAGCTGCAGTAAAGGCCTGGCAGAGCATCACCAGGGAATAAACCCAGCATCTGGTGATGTCTATGGGTTCCAGACTTCAGGCAGTCATTGACTGCAAAGGATTTGCAACCAAGTGTGTGGTCCTCTGTAGCTCAATTGGTAGAGCATGGCGCTTGTAACGCCAGGGTAGTGGGTTCGGGACCATCCATACGTAAAAATGTATGCACACATGACTGTAAGTCGCTTTGGATAAAAGTGTCTGCTAAATGGCATATTATATTATTAAGTATTAAAACTCACAATTTAATTTATGATTATGTTAGTTTGTCCAATTACTTTTGAGCCCCTAAAACTGGGGGGCAATGTATAAAAATGGTTGTAATTCCTACATGGTTCATACAATAATTTTGACAAAACCCTTAAATTAAAGATGAAAGTCTACACTTAAAGCACATCTTGATTGTTTCATTTCAAATCTATTGTGGTGGCGTACAGAGCCAAAATGATGCAAATTGTGTCCAAATACTTATGGACCTGACTGTAAATAAGGTATTTCTGTTTTTTATTTTTAATACATTTGCAAAAATATCTAAAACCTGTTTTTGCTTTGTCATTATCGGGTATTGTTTGTAGATTGATGAGGGGAAAAAAACAATTTAATCAATTTTAGAATATGGCTGTAACGTAACAAAAACGTCCATCTCTCCCAAAATATATCTGACTGTGTGTCTGCTCTCTAGTACAGCTCTGGCCTAGAGGAAGTTTCAATAACCGCTATAAAAAGGCCTGGGAGAGCTGAGGGGGCTTTAGATGTCAGAGCTGACGTTAATACTGGGAAATATGTAGCGGATCAGTGTCAGTCCAACGCCTGTTTTAATCCCCTAAACAGCTGTTCTGGGTTATCCCTCCCCCTCTCTCTCCATATTGGCCCACAGATACAAACACACACACATACGGCATGGAATGACGCGATTAGGGGAGATGTTACTGGTGAAAATGTGATCAAACCAAGGATGCAGACAGGGTGCGAGCCTGGGTGAGTGTCTGGGTGCATGCATGTATGCGTGCCTGCATTCGTCCGTGTGTCCAACATAATTCACTTTAAAACTGAAAGTGGGATAGTTCCCTTTCTGAGCAGGGAGGATCTTTGCTCCATAAATCACAGTAGTGAGCACCATTTCCTCAGTACTTAGGCTTTCTGAGTCATAAAGAGAGCACTTAAACACAGCTTTTCAGCAGCTCATGTATGTCGATCATCAGTATCCCAACAGACACCCCTTCACTCATTCAGAGGCCCATCACTTGTACAGAAAGCCAATAAGGAAGACCAGGAGTATATTGACACCCATTCCAGCCTTCTTCCTTTCCTCTTTCTCTCCCTCCTCCATTCCTCCACCTCTCCTCTAGTCCATCAGAGGTGAAAGTCCTCCCCTCCCAATTACTCCCTCCACTTTTAGATGAATGAAAACAGACAGCATTCATCAGATCATATCAGTTCTTAAACCATAAAACCCCTGTTTTTAGCGTTTTTTTCCATCCCATCGCTATATACCAACCACCTTGACCTTTCTAGATTGGAGCTCAACCCCAGTGCTTCTCTTTGGCAGCGTACAGCATTATTGCCACATACAGATGGAATCACTTACTCTAAACCTCTCCCCTACTACTAACACATTTTGACATTTGAGAAGCCCTGACCACGGGTCTGTAGTGATAATGATTCACATAGAATTAATCTGCATCAATTAGTCACACACAAACACGTACACACACGTACAAACACACACACACACACACACATACACACACACACACACACACACACACACAGCCCCAGGCTATACGCAGACCACTACAGAGTGCAGTGGTATAATGCATTGCTTTGAGTGACAGTACCAAAACCCAGCCCAGATAGCGCAGGCGGTATGAATCTAGTCATTTGAAAGGTAGCAGTAGCCTTGGACACACTACGTACCTAAATAGGGAGGGAATGTTGGCTGTTTGCTGAGGGAATCCCCATAAGCTTCTGTGACTGACTGGGATCCAACCTGACAGGTGAAGATAAAACAGTAGCTAAGGAGACATGGGGCTAAACACAGACAGCACTGTGTCTGTCTGTGGAGGGTGTATGTGTGTGTGTGTGTGTGTGTGTGTCACTAGATGGATCACCATGCAGTATCAGGAGGGGTTTTCAATTTATCCCTCATTTTCTGCTATGTCACCATCATCAGAACCCCTCCCCTAACCACACACAGACACACACAGACATATACACACACAAACACACACACACACTCAATTCCACTCTTCCCTGGTCCCCCATCGCTGTTCCTGCTTCCCATCTTGCCCAACCTAGATAAGCACAGACCTCTATTAGAGCCTTACCCCTGTGTTGGGTGATGGCACACACACACACACACACACACACACACACACACACACACACACACACACACACACACACACACACACACACACACACACACTCACACACAGACACACTCACACACACTCACACACAGACACACACACACACAATCACACACACACCCAGGAGCAGCAGCAGCAGCAGTGTTGGACAGGAGATAGAGGAGGATCCTGATGCACTATCAATTGTACCCTGGTGGGCACAGCGAGGAGTGTGAGAGAGGGAGTGGAGAGGAAAGCGGCTTTGGCTTCGGCTTGGCCGGCTAAGATGCATGGGCTGTCACCGTTACTATCAGGGTCCCCGAGCACGGCATTAATCACAAGATCAGCACCGGGACCATGGAAGGGCCTGTTGGGCAGGCATTGCTACCCCACAGCAACCGCATGGCAACCACAGTAAAACTTAATGGTACTGTAACCACTCTGCAAGCATGTAGCAACCACACAACCATAGAGTAACTGCGAAGTGGAGGCTGGTGGGGGGAGCTATAGGAGGACGGGCTCATTGGAATGGCTGGAGTGGAATAAATGGAACAGAGTCAAATGTGGTTTTCATATGTTCGCCAAAAGGCATGTGGGAGACTCCTCAAACATATGGAAGAAGGTACTCTGGTCAGATGAAACTAAAATTGAGCTTTTTGGCCATCAAGGAAAACGCTATGTCTGGTGCAAACCCAACACCTCTCATCACCTCGAGAACACCAACCCCACAGTGAAGCATGGTGGTGGCAGCATCATGCTGTGGGGATGTTTGGTGGCAGCATCATGCTGTACGTCTGCTAAATGATGTAAATTTAAATGTTTTTCATCGGCAGGGACTGGGAAACTGGTCAGAATTGAAGGAATGATGAATGGCGCTAAATAAAGGGAAATTCTTGAGGGAAACCTTCCAGTCTTCCATGGATTTGAGACTGGGACGGAGGTTCACCTTCCAGCAGGACAATGACCCTAAGCATACTGCTAAAGCAACACTCGAGTGGTTTAAAGGGAAACATTTAAATGTCTTGGAATGGCCTAGTCAAAGCCCAGACCTAAATTCAATTGAGAATCTGTGGTATGACTTAAAGATTGCTGTACACCAGCGGAACCCATCCAACTTGAAGGAGCTGGAGCAGTTTTGCCTTGAAGAATGGGCAAAAATCCCAGTGGCTAGATGTGCCAAGCTTATAGAGACATACCCCAAGAGACTTGCAGCTGTAATTGCTGCAAAAGGTGGCTCTACAAAGTATTGACTTTGGGGGGGGGGGGGGGTGAATAGTTATGCACGCTCAAGTTTACTGTTTTTTTGTCTTATTTCTTGTTTGTTTCACACACAAAAAATATTTTGCATCTTCAAAGTGGTAGGCATGTTGTGTAAATCAAATGATACAAACACCCAAAAAATCCATTTTAATTCCAGGTTGTAAGGCAACAAAATAGGAAAAATGCCAAGCGGGGTGAATACTTTCGCAAGCCACTGTATAAGCCTAGAGGAAAACCTGGTTCAGTCTGCTTTCCAACAGACACTGGGAGACAAAATGCACCTTTCAGCAGAACAATAACCTAAAACCCAAGGCCAAATCTACACTGGAGTTGCTTACCAAGATGACATTGAATGTTCCTGAGTGGCCTTCTTACAACAATCAACTTAACAGAGATTGAAGAATTTAAAAAAGAATAATGGGCAAATATTGTACAATCCAGGTGTACAAAGCTCTTAGTGACTTACCCAAACAGACACCTGTAATCACTGCCAAAGGTGTTTCTACAAAGTATTGACTCAGGGGTGTGAATACTTATGTACTTACAACCCAAAAAAAAAGGGGATATTGTGTGTAGATGGGTGAGAAAAAAAATCAATTTTGAATTCAGGCTGTAACAAAACAAATTGTGGAATAAGTCAAGGGGCATGAATAATTTCTGAAGGCACTGTAGGTGACATTGTAATGTCTGAGCTCCTGTCTGTAAGAATATGAACAGTCATACATCCAAGCACAGGATAGTACACTCCCATCACACACAAAGTCACTAATTTCCTCCATCCATCCATTCAAGCCTTCCCCAAAACAACCTTCCCTTTGTCATTGCCGTTTTCACGACTTCATCACTCCAAAGTTTACATTTACATTTTACAAAGGTGCATTCCATTTGAAGGAATACGTAATCGGACTAAAAAGGCATTGGGGGGGGGGGGAGAAAAGTAATCAGGGGAGCTGAAAAGCGTGAAAGTACCATTACTCATAATGCCAGACAAGCAGTGAAAAGATAAATGACTGCAATCCAATAGAAGTTTTCTCTTATTGGACTCAGTTGAGTGGAACAAGAGAGAAAAACCTTCCCCATGCTCATGGTTAGGCAACTATTGTTTAAAAAATGGTTGGGATAATTAAAAAACTGACTGTATGTGTGGTCTGGAATCTTAAATGTGCTACACATATGATGTTTTTGAATTTTTGCAGTGTCAATTCTGAAAATGTCCATAATATATCTGGTGCTAATAGTGGAATGAGAGCCTTTCACAGTAGTACTTACCCGCCAGTGTTGTGATTGGCTGTGATATTCGCCTATTGATTTCTCCCGCCGGAGCTGCATCTGTTGTCAAGCTGGGAAAGCGGTTCTGACTTTGTGGCTGTGTTAACAAGTGAAAATCTCTCATTTCCTGGTTGCTAAAATTCTACACTGTTTGCTCAATGTGAGAAAACAAGCACTGAATAGTGTAGAGAATCATTGTACCATCTACATCACTGTGAAATATATTTTCAATAACAACAAAATATTTTTTACAGCTTGAAACAGATCTGCACTACACACAAACACATACTGTAACTGACACACACACACACACACACACACACAAACAAATGTGTGGATTGGAATGCGTGCGTTCGTCAGAAATAAGGTCCAACACATACACACAAAATCTCCCTATCACACACAAACACACACACAAGCAAACAAACTGACAAAACAGTATGCTTGATCTGCTGTTGGCACAAGGGATAAACACCATCCTCTAATTATACATCTGGATTCACGCACACTGACACACAATGCTTAAAACACACCTGGCAACTGGGCTTGTTAGCTCTGCTCATCTGCAACGAAACAGACAGATGGACACATACCCACACATATTGAGACACCTAAAATAAACACACACACACAGCTACAGGATTACACAAACCAGACTACGCCAAAAACAGGCCTGCAGGGAGTAAGGTGCCAGTCAACACACACACACACACACACACACACACACACACACACACACACACACACACACACACACACACAGACAGTAATCAGCAGGGAGCAGTCTGACCTCACTCTGCCTGTGTGGCTGTTCAACCAGCCACATACAACCCTTAGGGAGGCTGCTAAGTGGCAGTCAAGGGGATACACCTGCCCCTTACATGCAGAAGAAACTCTGTACCACTTTACTGTTGCTGCCCCTTTTAGTATTTGAAATAATAATGTGCAGAAACGGGTACCAAATAGTCATTACTTAAGCATTAAGTCCATTTTCCTTTGCTACTGAAAGTAGATAAAAGGTCAATAGTGGACTGTAAAGTAAAGTATGCATCTACATGGTTGGAATTCTATCAACCCCCCACTGCAGAGACCCACTATCAGGGAAAATAACATTGCAATATAGGCTAGCTACATAATAGAATTATATCATCCTGTTGCCCTGTCCATCTGAGGGGCATGAGGACCCATTCTCAGTGCTACTGCGACTATGTTATCACACTAGAGAGATAAGTGATGCGATTTGTTCGCTCTATTTCCCATTTCCCCAGATGCCCTGTATTTAGGGGATCTTTTCTCCCTGCTAAATCTCCACAAGCAGACGAGGGCGGATATAAAACTTGTTATTTTCTACTCCACATAATCAGACTCACTTACACACACACACACACACACACACACACTCCCACGTTAATCCATGCAGGGCTTCAGAGAGAGACCCATTTCCGGAGCAACAATCTGTGTTTGTGTATGTATCTGTGGGTGTGTGTGTGTCTGTGTCTGTGTGTGTGTATTTCTAACTCAAAATACTAAGCCCACTGAGAAATCCTTCCATGAACAGCAATCTGTGTACAAATACAGCTAAAGTGAAGACCCTGGAAATGTATTATAAAAGCTTTAGAGAGAAAACACTTTCCTAGAACAACCAGACTGTTTTTCTATAACTCAGGTAAAAACAATCCTTCTTAGATATGCTGGACTGTGCTTGTTAACTTGTAAACTAAGCTAGTTAGTAGGAATTAGTTGGTGAGAGTTAGTGGGAGTTGGTGAGAGTTAGTGGGAGTTAGTAGGAGTTTGTGAGATTTAGTAGGAGTTAGTTAGTGACAGTTAGTAGGAGTTAGTGAGAGTTAGTAAGAGTTAGTCGGAGTTAGTGAGAGTTAGTAAGAGTTAGTCAGAGTTAGTGGGAGTTAGTGGGAGTTAGTGGGAGTTAGTTAGTGGGACTTAGTGGGAGTTAGTTAGTGGGAGTTAGTGGGAGTTAGTTAGTGGGAGTTAGTTAGTGGGAGTTAGTTAGTGGGAGTTAGTTAGTGGGACTTAGTGGGAGTTAGTTAGTGGGAGTTAGTGGGAGTTAGTTAGTGGGACTTAGTGGGAGTTAGTTAGTGGGAGTTAGTGGGAGTTAGTTAGTGGGAGTTAGTGGGAGTTAGTTAGTGGGAGTTAGTGGAAGTTAGTTAGTGAGAGTTAGTTAGTGAGATAGTGGAAGTTAGTGAGAGTTAGACCACCCGGACAGCTGATGAAACTGTGGGTTTGCACAACCAAAGAATTTCTGCACTAACTGTCAGAAACCGTCTCAGGGAAGCTCATCTGCGTGCTCGTCGTCCTCAACAGGGTCTTGACCTGACTGCAGTTCGGCGTCGTAACCGACTTCAGTGGGCAAATGCTCACCTTTGATGGCCACTGGCATGCTGGAGAAGTGTGTTCTTCACGGATGAATCCCGGTTCAACTGTACTGTGCAGATGGTAGACAGTGTGCATGGCGTTGTGTGGGCAAGCGGTTTGCTAATGTCAATGTTGTGAACAGAGTGCCCCATTGTGGCGGTTGGGTTATGGTATGGGCAGGCATAAGCTACGTACAATGAACCCAATTGCATTTTATCGATTACAATATGAATGGACAGAGATATCGTGACGAGCTCCTTAGGCCCATTGTCGTGCCATTCATCCGCCGCCATCACCTCGTGTTTCAGCATGATAATGCACTGCCCCTTGTCGCAAGGATCTGTACACAATTCCTGGAAGCTGGAAATGTCCCAGTTCTTCCATGTCCTGCATACTCACCAGACATGTCACCCAATGAGCAAGCTTGGTATGCTCTTGATCAATGTGTACAACAGCGTGTTCCATTTCCTGCCAATATCCAGCAACTTCGCACAGCCATTGAAGAGGAGTGGGACAATATTCCACAGGCCACAATCAACAGTCTGATCAACTCTATGCGAAGTAGATGTGTTGCACTGTATGATGCTAATGGTAGTCACACCAGATACTGACTGCTTTTCTGATCCACGCCCCTACCTTTTTTTTTTAAAGGTATCTGTGACCAACAGATGCATATCTGTATTCCCAGTCATGTGAACTCCATAGATGAGGGCCTAATGAATTTATTTTAATTGACTGATTTCCTTATATGAACTGTAACTCAGTAAAATCTTTGAAATTGTTGCATGTTGCGTTTATATATTTGTTCAGTGTAGAAAATGACTCAAGTAAAAGTGAATGTCCCCCAGTAGAATAAAACTTGACTAAAAGTCTAAAATTATTTGGTTTTAAATATACACTACCGGTCAAATGTTTTAGAACACCTACTCATTCAAGGGTTTTTCTTAATTTTTTACTATTTTCTACATTGTAGAATAATAGTGAAGACATAAAACTATGAATTAACACATATAGTGTTGTGGTCCTCTGTAGCTCAGCTGGTTGAGCACGGCGCTTGTAACGCCAAGGTAGTGGGTTCGATCCCCGGGACCACCCATACACAAAAAAAAAATTATGTATGCACGCATGACTGTAAGTCGCTTTGGATAAAAGCGTCTGCTAAATGGCATATTATGTAGTAACCAAAAAAGTGTTCAACAAATCAAAATATATTTTAGATTCTTCAAATAGCCACCCTTTGCCTTGATGACAGCTTTGCAAACTCTTGGCAGTCTCTCAACCAGCTTCACCTGGAATGCTTTTCCAATAGTCTTGAAGGAGTTCCCACATATGCTGAGCACTTGTTAGCTGCTTTTCCTTCACTCTGCCATCCGACTCATCCCAAACCATCTCAATTGGGTTGATGTCGGGGGATTGTGGAGGCCAGGTCGTCTGATGCAGCACTCCATCACTTTCCTTCTTGGTCAAATAGCCCTTACACAGCCTGGAGGTGTGTTTTGGGTCATTGTCCTGTTGAAAAACAAATGATAGTCCCACTAAGCGCAAACCAGATGGGATGGCGTATCGCTGCAGAATGCTGTGGTAGCCATTCTGGTTAAGTGTGCCTTGAATTCTAAAAAAATCACAGACAGTTTCACCAGCAAAGCACCCCCACACCATCACACCTCCTCCTCCATGCTTCACGGTGGGAACCCCACATGCAGAGATTATCCGTTCACCTACTCTGCGTCTCACAAAGACATGGCGGTTGGAACCAAAAATCTCAAATTTGGACTCATCAGACCAAAGGACAGATTTCCACCGGTCTAATGTCCATTGCACATTGTGTGTGTGTGTGTGTGTGTGATATATATATTTATATATATATATATATATATATATATATATATATATATATGTATATGTGATGGGATGTATAGATAATGTGGACAGAACAGTGAGGGAAAAAAGTATTTGATCCCCTGCTGATTTTGTTCGTTTGCCCACTGACAAAGAAATGATCAGTCTAAAATTTTAATGGTAGGTTTATTTTAACAGTGAGAGACAGAATAACAACTAAAAAATCCAGACAAATGCATGTCAAAAATTGTATAAATTGATTTGCATTTTAATGAGGGAAATAAGTATTTGACCCCCTCTCAATCAGAAAGATTTCTGGCTCCCAGGTGTCTTTTATACAGGTAACGAGCTGAGATTAGGAGCACACTCTTAAAGGGAGTGCTCCTAATCTCAGCGTGTTACCTGTATAGAAGACACCTGTCCACAGAAGCAATCAATCAATCAGATTCCAAACTCTCCACCATGGCCGAAACCAAAGAGCGCTCCAAGGATGTCAGGGACAAGATTGTAGACCTACACAAGGCTGAAATTGGCTACAAGACCATCGCCAAGCAGCTTGGTGAGAAGGTGACAACAGTTGGTGCGATTATTTGCAAATGGAAGAAACACAAAAGAACTGTCAATCTCCCTCGGCCTGGTGCTCCATGCAAGATCTCACCTTGTGGAGTAGCAATGATCATGAGAATGGTGAGGAATCAGCCCAGAACTACACGGGAGGATCTTGTCAATGATATCAAGGCAGCTGGGACCATAGTCACCAAGAAAACAATTGGTAACACATTACGCCGTGAAGGACTGAAATCCTGCAGCGCCCGCAAGGTCCCCCTGCTCAAGAAAGCACATATACAGGGCCGTCTGAAGTTTGCCAATGAACATCTGAATGATTCAGAGGAGAACTGGGTGAAAGTGTTGTGGTCAGATGATACCAAAATGGAGCTCTTTAGCATCAACTCAACTCGCCGTGTTTGGAGGAGGAGGAATGCTGCCTATGACCCCAAGAACACCATCCCCACCGTCAAACATGGAGGTGGAAACATTATGCTTTGGGTTTTTTTTTCTGCTAAGGGGACAGGACAACTTCACCACATCAAAGGGACGATTGACGGGCCATGTACCGTCAAATCTTGGGTGAGAACCTCCTTCCCTCAGCCAGGGCATTGAAAATGGGTCGTGGATGGGTATTCCAGCATGACAATGACCCAAAACACACGGCCAAGGCAACAAAGGAGTGGCTCAAGAACAAGCACATTAAGGTGCTGGAGTGGCCTAGCCAGTCTCCAGACCTTAATCCCATAGAAAATCTGTGGAGGGAGCTGAAGGTTCGAGCTGAAGGTTCGAGCTGAAGGTTCGACTTGGAGAAGATCTGCAAAGAGGAGTGGGACAAAGTCTCTCCTGAGATGTGTGCAAACCTGGTGGCCAACTACAAGAAACGTCTGACCTCTGTGATTGCCAACAAGGGTTTGCCACCAAGTACTAAGTCATGTTTTGTAGAGGGGTCAAATACTTATTTCCCTCATTAAAATGAAAATCAATTTATAACATTTTTGACATGCGTTTTTCTGGATTTTTTGTTGTTATTCTGTCTCTCACTGTTCAAATAAACCTACCATTAAAATTATAAACTGATCATGTCTTTGTCAGTGGGCAAACGTACAAAATCAGCAGGGGATCAAATTATTTTTTTCCCTCACTGTATATGGATAGAATATGTAGTATATCTGAAGAATAATATACAGTTGAAGTCAGAAGTTTACATCCAAATAGGACTTGCCTTGACTAGAATACAGTATATACATATGAAATGGGTAAAACAGTATGTAAACATTATTAAAGTGACCAGTGTTCCATGACTATGCACATAGGGCAGCAGCCTCTAAGGTGCATGGTTCAGTAACCAGGTGGTAGCCGGCTAATGACAGAGACTAAAGTTCAAGGCAGGGTACTTGGCGGAGGCCGGCTATTTAACAGTCTGATGGCCTTGAGATAGAAGCAGTTTTTCAGTCTCTCGGTCCCAGCTTTGATGCACCTGTACTGACCTCGCGTTCTGGATGGTAGTGGGGTGAACAGGCTGTGGCTCAGGTGGCTGAGGTCCTTGATGATCTTCTTTGTCTTCCTGTAACAGTGGGTGAGCTTAATGATGAGCTTGGAGGGTACCATGGTGTTGAAGGATGAGCTGTAGTCAATGAATAGCATTCTTACATAGTTATTCCTCTTGTCCAGGTGGGATAGGGCAGTGTGCAGTGCGATGGCGATTGCGTCATCCGTGGATCTATTGGGGCGGTATGCAAATTGCAGTGGGTCTAGGGTGTCAGATAAGGTGGAGGTGATATGATCCTTAACTAGCCTCTCAAAGCACTTCATGATGACAGAAGTGAGTGCTATGGGGCGATAGTCATTTAGTTCAGTTACCTTCACTTTCCTGGGTACAGGAACAATGGTGGACATATTGAAACAAATGAGGACAACAGACTGTGATAGGGAGAGAGTTAATATGTCCGTAAACACTCCAGCCAACTGGTCTGCGCATGCTCTGCAGACGCGGCTAGGGATGCCATCTGGGCCAGCAGCCTTGCGAGGGTTTACATGCTTAAATATCTTATTCAAGTCAGCCACTGAGAACGAGAACTCTCAGTCCACGGGAGCGGTTTTCCTTGAAGCGGGTGAAGAAGGTGTTTAGCTTGTCCGGGAGCAAGACATCGGTGTCCGCGACGTGGCTGGTTTTCCCTTTATAATCCGTGATTGTCTAGAGTCCCTGCCACATACATCTCGGTGTCTGAGCCGTTGAATTGCGTCTCCACTTTGTCCCTGAGCTGTCATTTTGCCTGTTTGATTGCCTTACAAAGGGCATAACTGGACTGTTTGTACTCAACCATATTCCCAGTCACCTTGCCGTGGTTAAATGCGGTGGTTCGCGCTTTAAGTTTTGCGCGAATGTGTGTGTGCATCCGTGTGTGTGGGTGTGCGTCTACATACAAAATTGCTTGTGGGGAACAACGGTGCCATTATACCCGTGAGTGGTATAAAAATGTAGGACTGTAAACTACATCATTACTGGGCTACAGGGACACAGTCAACAGTCTACCCTGACTGTCGGCCTGTCTGTTTGTCTACTTGCATCCCTGCCTGCCTGCTTGACTGTCAGCACGTGTCAGTCCCCAGTACTTTGTAGGGCAACATGAATTACAGCAGACAATAATTCAATAAACACAGGGACAGATATGAGACATAGGCAAGTGAGCTTGTCACAGAGAGGTGGGGATGTACTGTATGTTTATGGAGACTCGATCACCATGACTCGATCATCATTTCTGTGGTGATGGGCTCACCTAGGCAACCATGAGCGTAACCTACTCTCTCTCTCACTATGTAGCTTGATCAAGAGGCTAGTGTGTTGCAGGAAGCAGTGTAATACCATCTACTGCTACTTCTATTGTTCTGAAAAGGTGGGCGGGTTTCATAAATATGTTGAGGAAAATTTATAGAATCATCAAATCAAATCAAATCAAATTGTATTTGTCACATACACGTGTTTAGCAGATGTTATAGAGGGTGTAGCAAAATGCTTGTGCTTGTAGCTCCGACAGTGCAGTAATATATGACAAGTAATATCAAACAATTTCACAACATATACCCAATACACACAAAACTAGTAAGTAGGAATGGGATTTAAGAATATGGACAAGCAATGACAGAGTGGCATGGACTAAGATACAGTATACAATTATAGAATAGAATACAGTATATACATATGAGATGAGTAGTGCAAGATATGTAAACATTATTAAAGTGACTAGTGTTCCAATTCTTAAAGTTGCCAGTGATTTCAATAGGCAGCAGCAGCCTCTAATGTGCTAGTGATGGCTATTAACAGTCTGATGGCCTTGAGATAGAAGCTGTTTTTCATTCTCTCGGTCCCAGCTTTGATGCACCTGTACTGACCTCGCTTTCTGGATGACAGCGGGGTGAACAGGCAGTGGCTCGGGTGGTTGATGTCCTTGATGATCTTTTTGGCCTTCCTGTGACATCGGGTGCTATAGGTGTCTTGGAGGGTGGGTAGTTTGCCCCCAGTAATGCGTTCGGCAGACCGCACCACCCTCTGGAGAGCCTTGCGGTTGCGGGCGGTGCAGTTGCCATACCAAGCGGTGATATAAAACATAAAAAACTGAAATATCACATTTACATACTGTAAGTATTCAGACCCTTTACTCAGTACTTTGTTGAAGCACCTTTGGCAGCGATTACAGCCTCGAGTCTTCTTGGGTATGACGCTACAAGCTTGGCACACCTGTATTTGGGGAGTTTCTCCCATTCTTCTCTGCAGATCCCCTCAAGCTCTGTCAGTCTGGATGGGGAGCGTTGCTGCACAGCTATTTTCAGGTCTCTCCAGAGATGTTCGATCAGGTTCAAGTCCGGGCCCTGGCTGGGCCACTCAAGGACATTCAGAGACTTGTCCCTTAGCCACTCCTGTGTTGTCTTGGCTGTGTGCTTAGGGTCATTGTTCTGTTGGAAGGTGAACCTTCGCCCCAGTCTGAGGTCCTGAGCGCTCTGGAGCAGGTTTTCATCAAGGATCTCTCTGTACTTTGCTCCGTTCATCTTTGCCTCAATCCTGACTAGTCTCCCAGTCCCTGCCACTAAAAAACATCCCCACAGCATGATGCTGCCACCACCATGCTTCACCGAAGGGATGGTGCCAGGTTTCCTCCAGACGCTTGGCGTTCAGGCCAAAGAGTTCAATCTTGGTTTCATCAGACCTGAGAATCTTGTTTCTCATGGTCTGAGAGTCTTTAGGTGCCTTTTGGCAAACTCCAAGCGGGCTGTCATGTGCCTTTTACTGAGGAGAGTCTTCCATCTGGCCACTCTACCATAAAGGCCTGATTGGTGGAGTGCTGCGGAGATGGTTGTCCTTCTGGAAGGTTCTCCCATCTCCACAGAGGAACTCTAGAGCTCTGTCAGAGTGACTATCAGGTTCTTGGTCACCTCCCTGACCAGGGCCCTTCTCCCCCCATTGCTCAGTTTGGCCGGGCGGCCAGCTCTAGGAAGAGTCTTGGTGGTTCCAAAAATCTTCCATTTAAGAATGATGGAGGCCACTGTGTTCTTGGGAACCTTCAATGTTGCAGAATTTTTTTGGTACCCTTCCCCAGATCTGTGCCTCGACACAATCCTGTCTCGGAGCTCTACGGACCATTCCTTCGACCTCATGGCTTGGTTTTTGCTCTGACATGCACTGTCAACTGTGGGACGTTATATAGACAGGTGTGTGCCTTTCCAAATCATGTCCTATCAATTGAATTTACCACAGGTGGACTCCAATCAAGTTGTAGAAACATCTCAAGGATGATCAATGGAAACAGGATGCCCCTGAGCTCAATTTCGAGTCGCATAGCAAAGGGGCTGAATAATTATAAGGTATTAGTTTTTTATTTTTAATACATTTGCAAAAATGATAACAAACCTGTTTTCGCTTTGTCATTATGGGGTATTGTGTAGATTGTTGAGGATTTTTATTTATTTAAACAATTTTAGAATAAGGCTGTAACGTATTAAAATGTGGAAAAAGTCAAGGGGTCTGAATACTTTCCGAAGGCACTGTACAAGGTAGATGCCCCAATGCATCCATGTCAAGGACAACTAAGCTACTGTGCTGTGGTAGCTAACCAACTTAGCCATGGCTCCAGGGTGTGTCAAGCATCTGTTGTAGCCCTGTGAGGTTGTGTCCACCTTGGTCCACCTTGACCCCCCTACCTTACACACACACACACACACACACACACACACACACACACACACACACACACACACACACACACACACACACACACACACACACACACACACACGCTGCCTCATTACCTCGTCTGATGTAGCTGAGCCAGCGACCCTGCTGGCCTGAGGATGCAGATGAGTCCGCAGCAGAACAGAACAGGGAGACGATTCTGAATGCGCCCCTCATTAAAGATTACTCTCACTAGTGCTACACTAGATCAAGGTCTGCCGCCTGCCTGTTGTCTAATGTCAGGAGAACTGATTACTCCATTAAACAACAGTCCCATTGCAGTCCCAAATATCTCTAACGGTCATCACCTTCACGACCATCCACTGCTCTTACAGTCATTACCATCACAAATATCCACTGCTCTAACGGTCATTACCGCAGTGGACCATAAGAAGAAAGGAAACAAAATGTCTCAGCACCATGTTAATGCAGCTTTTTCGGTTATACCCTCATGCTGAATTCCTGACCAAGTGATTCTTTGTTGTAAGTCATTAGCCTTGTTGTGGTAGTCCTTTTGTTCAGTGTTCCTCTATGCAGGTCCCGAGGCAACAATATGATACATTATTATGATGAATGGTTGATTATGCGATCGCAGAATCACATTTTTCTGGAGGGTCTGATTATAAGTCCCTGGCTATCAATAAGACAAAGTTTGGAGCAATAAATACCAATTCTGTCGAGTCATCCAAGTGAGGATTGAGAACAACCAGTGTTGTAGTACTCAAGATCTCCAGTCCGATCTCAAGACCATATATTGAACGTGTCGGTCTCGTCTCGGTGTCGGATACATTTTTACTCGGTCTTGAGGACTTGTAATTTCTTCCCGAGACCAGCGGAGTAAAAAACTCATAATTATCAGCTTCCATTCAGTCAGCACATAAAACCACTTCGCCAGGCCAGATATATACACTCCTTTCATGACACATTAATATCTTATCGCCTATTGAAACCTGGGCTTCCTACTTTACTCGTAACATTACTGTCCTTTACTTTCGTTGAAAAATATCCTCAAACTAATATCCTCAAACTTTGTTGAGCTTGTCAGAATTTTCTTGAATCGCTGGTCTTTATATTTACTGTAGACATGTTTAGGTTAGTGATAATCTGTAGTGTGGCTCTCTATTTGCCCTCAGCAGGCATTATTTTGACCATTCTGAATGTCTAAATGTCTCAACACTCTACTCAGCAAATTGGATGTAGTCTATCACAGTGCCATCCGTTTTGTCTCCAAAGCCCCATACACTACCCACCACTGTGACCTGTACGCTCTTGTTGGCTAGTCCTCACTACATGTTCGTCGTCAAACCCACTGGCTCCAGGCCATCTATAAATCACTGCTAGGTAAATCCCCGCCTTATCTTAGCTCATTGGTCACCATAGCAGCACCCACCCGTAGTCTGCGCTCCAGCAGGTATATCTCACTGGTCATTCCCAAAGCCAACACCTCCTTTGGCCGCCATTCCTTCCAGTTCTCTGCTGCCAATGACTGGAACGAATTGCAAAAATCTCTGAAGCTGGAGACTCTTATCTCCCTCAATAACTTTAAGCATCAGTTGTCAGAGCACCTTACCGATCACTGCACCTGTACACAGCCCATCCGAAATTAGCCCACCCAACTACCTCATCCCTATATTGTTATTTATTTTGCTCTTTTGCACCCCAGTATCTCTATTTGCACATAATCTCTTGCACATCTAGCATTCCAGTGTTAATACTATTGTAATTATTCTGCACTATAGCCTATTTATTGCCTTACCTCCATAACTTGCTACATTTGCACACACTGTATATAGATTTTCTGTTGTATTTCTGACTTTATGTTTTTTTTTTACCCCATATGTAACTCTGTTGTTTTTATTGCACTACTTTGCTTTATCTTGGCCAGGTCGCAGTTGTAAATGAGAACCTGTTCTCAACTGGCTTACCTGGTTAAATAAAGGTGAAATAAAATAAAAAAAATAAAGAATCCATATTTTCTTCTGAAATATAAACACAGAAATACTGGACATTTTGTCAAAACACACCTGTCCTCTACGTTCGTTTAGTTTGAAGACTCCTATATTAGGCTAGACAGGTAGTTATTGATATAAATCAATTGACTGACTGACTGATTGGGCTATATTTCATTTATTGTGTAAGTTACTAAAGGATTTAAAGGCTGAAATACATACAGCATATACCAGTGAAGTACTTTTCCCTAGCTTTCACTTCACTCATACTGCATCGCTGTAGCCGTGTAGCCTCAAGCCAGATATGGTGCAAAATACAAGTTTCTCATTGAAATAAAAACACCAGACCGTTGAGGGTTTAGTATCCAGTTTCAGCGGCAAACCAAATACTGTGATGAAACCATCTGACATGTCTGATAAGGCTGACAACAGGGAAGGGGGAGAGAGAGAAAAATTAAAAAGTGTTAAACGGCTAGCCATGCAGGAGAGAGAGAGAGAGAGAGAGAGAGAGAGAGAGAGAGAGAGAGAGAGAGAGAGAGAGAGAGAGAGAGAGAGAGAGAGAGAGAGAGAGAGAGAGAGAGAGAGAGAGAGAGAGAGAGAGAGAGAGAGAGAGAGAGAGAGAGAGAGAGAGAGAGAGAGAGAGAGAGAGAGAGAGAGAGAGAGAGAGAGAGAGAGAGAGAGAGAGAGAGAGGTTATTTTCATTTTTCCTTATGAAATACCACCCCATTCTCCCTTTACCCATTTTCCCTTGCTCTGGCTCTTCATTTGAATTTAGACAGGGAGGCACAGAGAGCAGGGAGAGGGGAACAGCGAGCGTTTCCAGCGGGCGATTTGTCCTAGCTACCCTTGGAGCCAGCGAGGGGGAAAGAATTCATGCTTCAGGCCTGGCCAGGCCCTGCAGTCATAATAATGATATGAAACAGGAGCCTACAAGGCCAGGCTGTGGAAACAGTGAAATGTGTATGTGTGTGTGTGCGTTTGTGTGCGCGTGTGTGACTTCTCACTGAACTAGAAACAATGAATATGTAACCCCCGACTGGTATAGGGTGGGGGTCTAATGAAAAAAATTATCCTATGTATAATAATATGACCATGCCAAGATTTGAACATTAATCTCCCCAGCCTCAGCAGATGCATTGGAATTTACAGTATGTGAATCATGTTAAAGGTGAATACAGCTCAATACAGCTCACTCATAACAGCATAAGTCAATTTTATTTATTGTATAGTAATGAACAACAAAGGAAAACATTTTCTCAAGGATGTCAGTGGGAAGATTTTTTTTTCTTTAATCATCGTTCTATTTACTCTTGTACTTAACAACCTCCTCTTCTCTCCTCCACTGCTTTTCTCTTACAGGAGAGAGAGAGTGGTTGCGTCCGAAATGGCACCCTATTCCCTATATAGTGCACCCTATATAGTGCCCTATGGCCGCTGGTCAGAAGTAGTGTACTATATAGCGAATAGAGTGCCATTTCAGACGCAGCCAATGAGTCAGGATGCATAGAAGTATTTATCCTGAAGTTATTCTGCATTAAAGTAGAGGGAAGGCTAAGTGAAGCTGTCTGCATTGATAGTTGACCTCACAGAGGAAGTAACTGTCAAAAGCTGATGATTTGTCAACATCGTTGAGCTCTAAAAAACCCCATCAAAATTGTTGACATTCTTCGCTGTTTCCCTTTAATGCCAGCACTTTACAAGCATTGCTTTAATCTGTTCATAATATGGAAAAAAATTGGGAGAATACACACAGATTTTTTTTTTCAACGCTAACTATTTGAGGGAAACAGAACATATAGTGTTGATAGATTACCATTGTTCTACTGCTCCCATAAAATGATTCCTCAATCATAGTTGACCATATATCTTTCCGCAAAAAGTATTCCTCTCATACTGTAAGAGGAGGAAAACAATTCGAAATCTAATTTCACTCACAAACACTCCAATGTGTACATCAGATTACCATCAAATTGGTTTTCCTACTCTCCATGGTCTCAGAACGCTTTTCCACGTTCACTTGCAGACTCCCAGTCACTCCGCCTCCCTCTCCATGTTCACCGCAATATTACGAGACATCAGTTAAATCTGTCTGTATTTTGTAAGTTCACGATGAACACCATAAACAAATTACAATTTCTGCTCCCTCTTGACATATGCAATTTCTGTGTGTTTCATCAGAATGCTTGCATAGGTACAGTTGGAGAAAATAATATCAAAATAATCTCTATAATAATTTCCCCAGGTGGAAAACAAACACAGGTGCCCCATGAGGTGACTCTATTATTGCTCCCTTCTTCCTGTTGTCTAACTTTCCTTCTCCCTTTCTTTGTTTCAGATTCGTTCCCCCCAGAGCTCTGACACATGGCATTGCCGTGGCAACTGTAATTTGGTGCAGGTCACACCTGCCGCTGTCGGAGAGCCAGGTGGGTGGCCATGCTGAAATGTATAGGCTGGGGTTTGAGATTAGCGATTTTTTGTATGAAAATCACTGTATGATGGTTGTTAACATTATCATCAAAGCATGCCGATATACACTACCAGTCAAAAGTTTGGACACACCTACTCATTCAAGGGTTTTTCTTTATTTCTACAATTTTTTACATTGTAAAATAATAATGAAGACATCAAAACTATGAAATAACACATATGGAATCATGTAGTAACCAAAAAAGTGTTAAACAAATCAAAATGTATTTTATATTTGAGATTCTTCAAATAGCCACCCTTTGCCTTGATGACAGCTTTCCACACTCTTGGCGATGTGTTTTCCCTTTATAATCTGTGATTGTCTAGAGTCCCTGCCACATACGTCTCGTGTCTGAGCCGTTGAATTGCGTCTCCACTTTGTCCCTGAACTGTCATTTTGCCTGTTTGATTGCCTTACGAAGGGCATAACTGGACTGTTTGTACTCAACCATATTCCCAGTCACCTTGCCCTGGTGAAATGCGGTGTGTGCATCCATGTGTGTGTGAAGGCCTGATTCACACAGTCCCCTCTGAACAGTTGATGTTGAGATGTGTCTGTTACTTGAACTCTGTGAAGCATTTATTTGGGCTGCAATTTCTGAGGCTGGTAACTCCAATGAACTTATCCTCTGCAGCAGAGGTAACTCTGGGTCTTCCATTCCTGTGGCGGTCCTCATGAGAGCCAGTTTCATTATAGCGCTTGATGGGTTTTGCGACTGCACATGAAGAAACTTTCAGAATTCTTGAAATTGTCCGTATTGACTGACCTTTCTCTTTGATTATTTGAGCAGTTCTTGCCATAATATGGACTTGGTCTTTTACTAAATAGGGCTATATTCTGTATACCCCCCCCCCCCCCTACCTTGTCACAACACAACTGATTGGCTTAAACACATTAAGAAGGAACGAAATTCCACAAATTAACTTTTAAGAAGGCACACCTGTTAATTGAAATGCATTCCAGGTGACTACCTCATGAAGCTGGTTGAGAGAATGCCAAGAGTGTGTAAAGCTGTCATCAAGGCAAAGGGTGGCTATTTGACGAATCTCAAATATATAATATTTTTTGATTTGTTTAACACTTTTTTGGTTACTACATGATTCCATATGTGTTATTTCATAGTTTTGATGTCTTCACTATTATTCTACAATGTAGAAAATAGTAAAAATAAAGAAAAACCCAGGAATGAGTAGGTGTGTCCAAACTTTTGACTGGTACTATACTTGTGCGTTAACTAGAGAAGTGTGAGTCTGGCTGAACTAAATGAATGCTAGTTTGAGTAAATTCACCCCTTGTTGTACCATTCCCTTTCATTAAAAGAGGTCAGGTGTTGATCTTCCATAATCTGGTAGTGGCTTGCAGGACACTGGCCCTATAACAAAGTACTACACTGTAAGACCTTAGAACGATTCCTAACGAGACATTTTTCTATGCTTTTCATCTAAAGGTCGAACATACGGTCAAATGGGTCGTTAGTCGTGACATGAATCAAGTTTCAACCAATCAGGATGCAGGAACACCCCAACCTGTTTTCTATGCTCTTGTGAGGCAATAATGGTAAGGTCTCAACCCTTTCTGGAAGAAATCCCTCTCTCCTGGTATTACTAGTACTACTCACACTGCTCATGTGGAGAGAACCTAGCATGGTAGCACATTGATAGGATGCTTTGTTGAAATAGCATGACGTCGGCCCTGTAAACTGATTCAAGGCCAGTTTCATGTTATTCCCCATAACAGGCTAATGTTTCAATTGAGGAAGGCTAATCTGATCCTAGATCTGTGCTTATGGCTGATTTCTATCCACAGCATGCTTTGTTATGATAGTCACACACACACAGAACTCCCACACACTCGAGTCCTCCTCTCTCTTCCACAGAGTTAGAGCTGCCCTTTGACATGGTTGCTTCACCAGGAAGTCGCATCTACTCTGCTACTCATCTGTTTCCCTACTGTGCTCTCTATGTGAGGGGTGTTAAACTACAAAGGCCCAGACAACTAAGTCACTCATATAGGGCCTGTGCAGTCACTCATATAATCACCTATAATGGGCTGGTCCTCTACCCAGGATCCTTAGAGGCATTGATCAGGGAGGTGATGACAACATGGCTCTGTGACGTGGGAGCGCAAGAGGAAAATGTCACAGGGGTTATGGCAAGAGAGATAATATTGTGCACAAACTGTGTTCGTGGAAGCAGCAAAGAAACTCTATGCTGTGTCATTATAGGTCTAGTCAGTGACCACCAACATAACGAGAATGAACGTGTCTGGGAAAACGATATTGGAATCAACGTCCGATGGTTTAAATGTTACATAACATGTATTATTATTAAAGTCATCACCTTAACTAGGCATGAGTTGAGCATAATAAAATCTCCAAATGAAGTATGAACAACACAACACCAAGAATTGTCCTTTCATTCTCCTCTCTCCTTTCTTCTTCTTTTCTTCCCATTCTCCTCTCTCCTTTCTTCTTATTTTCTTCCCATTCTCCTCTCTCCTTTCTTCTTATTTTCTTCCCATTCTCCTCTCTCCTTTCTTCTTCTTCTTTTCTTCCCATTCTCCTCTCTCCTTTCTTCTTCTTCTTTTCTTCCCATTCTCCTCTCTAACCAATGACCTATTCCACCCCTGGTCTTACAGGGACCATGGATGTCTTTGGTTGTACAGAATTCCACCAAGTGCCTCTATATGCTCTGTTGATCTGCACTGTGACAGTGGTACAGTAAGGCAGAGCACACAGACACAGTCCTTTGCAGCCTCACTCACTCTGGCTGGCAGATCTTACAGATAGATAACTGCCAGAATGAGCCAATCAGAATGGCCCGACACAGGAGAGAAGAGAAAAACGGCGAGACTGACACACAGACAGATGGATGGACGGAAAGAGAGCCTGAAAGAGAAGGGGAGGGGTGGCTGACCAGTAATGTAAATCAGAAGAAGACGGGAAAGATTTAGACAAAGAACAGACAGAGATTCCGAAAGGGAGGGAGAGACAGAAAGAGACGGCAGGAGAGAAAGTCTGATAACAAGAAAGAGAGTGAAAAGGAGCAAGGTTTTGAATGACATCTCTAGCTCCAAATGCTACCGATTCTGTTCACTATTCTATAGGTGGCGGTGCGGTTTGACTGGTCTCACTGTGTGTTTATTACCCTCTCTGACTGTAGCATATGCCACCATGTCTGTCCATCCTTCCTGGTGATCTTGCTGTGAGGGAGATGGAAGGCTGGTTCAGGGATGCTTTCTCTCTATTCAGGAGTTAAATTCACTCTGTCTGAGTTAAATTAAAACTCAGTGGTGTAAAATAACCCCAGTGTTGGTGTTAATAAACAGTCTTGGTGTTATACTGTGGAGAGTAAAACATTCCCATCAAAACCACACCCATCATTATAATTTCCCAGCATGCTGTACTGCAGGTCGATTTTTTGGGATTGTTTTTAATATCTGTTTTGGCATGTACATTGATTGATTAATCTTATGCTACACAAAGATAAATAGCATACATTTTTCTAAACTAATCCAATCAGTTAGTTTGATTACACAAAGATAAATAGCATACATTTTTCTAAACTAATCCAATCAGTTAGTTTGATTTATTGCACCCGTTACTGAAATGGTTGTTCCAGTTTAAATGGTTGAGGTAGTCTCCTTTATCAATTTCCATTATCCTGACAGTCATTTTGAGTGTTGGTTATGGGTGAATAAAAGTTCAAAATGTTGGATATCCTAACTCTGTCTGGATTCCAATAGGAATTACACATCACTTTGCAAGCCAGCGTAATGTGACTTGCAAGCCTGATATGGCCTGTAAACTAGGAGTTTCCTAACACCGCTAAGTTAGGATAAAACTAGGCCATCAATGTAAAGCAAGGCCTTATGATATACAGTATGTAATGTATATCCTTGTAATGATAACATTCACCTAGTGACTTGGTGAAAGCCACAGGCCTTTTAAAGGAAAGAATTCAACAACCATGTCTGTGTCACTAACAAATACAGTCATGGGTGGTAACTACAATTCACTCAAAAAGAAAAGGCTCTCTGGGAAATATTAGGCTTTACAACATACACCATTTCATGATATTTCACTCCACTGTAGAGTGAAATAGTGTGATTTTTCACACCATATTAGAGTGAGTGCATTTTATATTTCACTCCAGATTAGAGTGAAATGCCTATTAGTTTACTTCAGTGTATTGTGAATTTCACACAGCCAGTGTTAATTTTCTACTCTGTATAGGGTTACAGAAGCACTGTCTAAATGCTAACATTTTAACACTTTTGAAAATGTGAAATTCACTCTGTTGAGAGTGAATGCATATACGCAAAAGTGATCAAATTAAAACTACAGCAATTTAGTTTAACACTTCCAATTTTGCTGTGTACAGAATCAACTTTAGGCCTGGCCATGAGACATGCCATACCCTGTGTCAGGTATTAGAGAGTGGAAGTCTTGTTCAAAACAAAGACAATATGATCATTTAGCATAACAACCTCAAATACCCCTCTCCTCCATCACTCTCCATCCTTATCAGAGCTGGGTTAGGTCATTAGGAGAACAGGGAACAACAGGGGAACAGGTAGAGGACATTTTCTTCTTCTCATTTTCCATGCAGTTAAAAACAGCAGCAGGCGGCTAGCGGGCGAGCTGTTAGCCCAGCAAGGTCGCAAGATCACAATCTGGATCTGTTATCAGGAACACGTGGTGTGCCTATGTTAATATCCGGAGAGTGTGTATGTATGTATGTGTGTATATATGTATATATATATATATAAAAAACATGGGGGATTGGAAGTGATGCAGACAATTACATTGATGGAAGTTACAATCTATCTGCAATATTAAGCTGATCTACCCCCCCAAAAATAAAAAATAATAATAATATCCGGAGAGTGTGTGTGTGTGTGTATGTGTGTGTGTGTGTGTGTGTGTGTGTGTGTGTGTGTGTGTGTGTGTGTGTGTGTGTGTGTGTGTGTGTGTGTGTGTGTGTGTGTGTGTGTGTGTGTGTGTGCGTGCGTGTGTGTGTCAATTACCTGTTTGAGGGTTGGTGGAGGGATGGTACACAGAAAGGTGTATGGCATTGGAAAACAACATCAACCAAGATGTTAGTTTCTACACGACTAAGCATATATTACATCTACAACATCAATATGAGTTGCATCTACTACCAACATCTTGAAAATAGCATTTTACCCACAAAACACTTTGATAGAACTGAACTGAAGCAGCGCAGAACTACTACAGCTCAGAACTACTACAGCTCAGAACTACTACAGCTCAGAACTATTACAGCTCAGAACTACTACAGCTCAGAACTACTACAGCTCAGAACTACTACAGCTCAGAACTGTCATAGAAGCTCATTATATACATTTCTATCTTCACTACAGTAAACATACTGCATAATGCTGTTTATTCATAAGGAGAAAGATCATAAGGAGAAAGCTTTCAGAGTAGACTACTCAGACACCTCCTTGGTACACGAGTCCAGCATGTCTGATAATCAACCGTCACAATCACATCCAGTTAGCGTTATCACTAACGCTACCAAGTGGCCGGCGTGACTGGGCGCCAATTAGCACCCACCGTCTTGGCCATGTTTCCTGAGTTTCCTTCCATTTCCAGTTCCAGTTCCACTGCAGTTCTCAACCCCCTAATGCCACCAAAGGTCTCTTCACAATCCCCAAGTCAACAACAGGCTATGGGAGGTGCACAGTACTACATAGAGCCATGGCTACATGGAACTCTATTCCACATCAGGTAAGTGATGCAAGCAGTAGAATCAGATTTTATAAACAGATAACAATACACCTTATGGAACAGCAGGGACTATGAAGAGACACACACACACAGGCACAGACACACATACAATGATAAGACACGCACTCTACACACACGTACACATGGATTTTGTATTGTAGACATGCGGTAGTAGAGTAGTGGCCTGATGGAACACACTGTGTTGTGAAAAGTGTTATGAAATGTAATGTCGTGTAATATTTTTAATTGTATCTAACTGCTTAAATGTTGCTGGACCCCAGGAAGATTAGCTGCTTTTACTAATGGGGATCCTTAATAAATACTTAATAAATACAAATAATCCAACCCCCAGCTCCTATCAGTGCCCCAAAGACCCCACCCCTCCTATCCACCCCCCTCCAGCACCTGCATTAATTATCTGGTTAATTAAGGATCGGAAATGCCTCTCTGAAAAAGACCAGAGCTGTCCTCGGGGGAGCGCTGGCTCTAATGAACTGAATAAAGATGAGGCCAGCCGATCAGGGGGATCAGGAGGGGAAGTGTCAGAGAGAGAAGAAGAGAAACTCTGAGAAGGAGAGGTGGGGTTTGAGACAGAGTCGATGCAGTAGGAAGAGGATGAAGTCTGTAGACTTTGGCCAGGTTTTACTCTGATGCAACAATTTGTTGGTATTTTACAAATAAAACGGTCTCATGTTGCTGGTAAAACAATTGTGTTCAAATGTGGTTTTGAGTGTCCAACGAATCTCCAATAACAGTTGCACATTTCCAAATAACAGAAATTGCTCTTAGAATAACAGACACTTGGTGTGTAATAGAGTGCAATAGAGTAGGAGTTAGCGCAAATTAAGGCAGGAGAGTTGTCACGCTAATGCACATTAAAGGGCTAGCTGGTGCTAACGCTGCTGTTAGCATCCTCCACCATGTGTTTCAGCCATCTGCAGACCTGCCAAAGGCTTTCTGAGAAACTCCATTAGTTTGGAGTGGAGAAAAGATGGTATACAGCTAGAAGAATAAGACGTAGACAAAAGGCAATGTGAGGAGGCCTGGGACATCAATGGAGAGAATGTCCTTCTCAATAACAACTGTGACAAACTGCCTGGGGAAAAAAAGTCAAAAATTCTGCAAGAAGCTTTTTGCTACGTTATTATTCATTTCACCTTGTTAGTGTAATGAGTGAATACTACACACACTTTTTTTCTCCTGTTTCATTTTTTCATGCATACATTTGGCTACTCTTTCCCCTCTATTTTATTCACTGTCTACATAACAAGCGATGTATTCTATATCAAAGTATCCTCTCTATTTTGAAAATGTATGCACTCACTAACTGTAAGTCGCTCTGGATAAGAGCATCTGCTAAATGACTAAAATGTAAATGTAAAATTTGGCATAGCTCTACGTACAGTTCTACGTTCAAAATATAATTTCTGTTCTTTGTTCTCATCTTATTTTCTACAGGGAGGACTTAGGATATCCACTCCATGCATTTGCATTTTCCCTATAGGGATAGGTAGGGTAGGTTTTTTCTCTGGCACTATGTTACAGCGCACGTCAACACATCTCATTTACAGTGAGAGAGGCAGAGAACGTCTCTCACAGCATAAATCGACACAGTCGATTCTTGAGACCGAGTGGAGGAGGATTTACTTGGCATTATAACATGGTAATTGTAGAATAACTAATGACAACTATTTGTGAGTCCAGGTAGTTAACTTTGTAAGTACCATAAAATATACATTGGTATGATCAAATTCCTTGGTGAATATTGGGTAAATATAAACTAAAGCCTGAAATATGTTTTAAGATAGTAGCACTGTACCCAGCTCTGCTTTCCACTTCATAACAGCAACACTGTCAGATTACAGAACCAACCCTCAAGGCCACAGCCAAGATTATCCTCCACCTCTCTCTCTGTCTCACTTCTCTCTCTCTGTCTCACTTCTCTCTCTCTGTCTCTCTCTCTCTCTCTGTCTCACTTCTCTCTCTCTGTCTCTCTCTCTCTCTTTGCTCCCTCTATCACTTTGTCTCTTTTCTCCCTGTATCACTCACTTATTCTCTCTCTTCCTCTTCCCACTTTGTTGTTTCAGCTGTTGAACCAGATTTGTCTGTCATGACACATTTGCCATGTTCTCTTAAAAGCCAAGCGATAACCTCTAAGACAGGGATTTCAAAGTCCACACTGTTTCTCTGTACTGCCTCTGTCACTATGGACCCACGGACATTAGATTCCATTCTGGCTGTTGGCTCAGAGGTAAAATATAGATATAAGGATATTCAAAAATGCTCTCATGGTGTGACGAGTACTGAGGATACGAAGAGGCAGGACGCAGACGCAGGAATCAACAATGTAAAGGTTTACTTAACACTGAGCAAGAGAACAACAAGGAGCGAGTACACGACATGACACTAACAATCACACACAACACAACACTGAACAGTCCAGGGCTATATAGGGGTGGTGATGAGATGATGAGGTGCAGGTGCGCTGGAGGTGATTAGGGTTCATTGGGGTTCCATTCCGGTGTTGCCGAGGTGGTACGCTCAGACCGGTGACTCAGTAGACCGGCAAATCAGAGCGCCGGAGGGGAGCAACGGGAGGAGACGTGACACATGGGACTTGTTTTGAGGCATTGACGAAACATGGAAAAGCTGAGATCTCTGGCAAGTTCTATTTTTTCCTCCGCTCCGAGACAGGGGAGCAGGTGGAATGATGGACGGTGGGTTGAGGCTCACACAGAGTGCATCCCTCTAATGCTGGAATAATTGTGGACATTAAAACCGTCTCAAAATGCCGTGTCAGCCAGGGATGTCTCGGGAAGGATTGCGAGGGGCAGTAATGCAATAAAGAGTAATGCAATAAAGAGTAATGCAATTTAATTTGAAATGATAAAGGATGGATTCATAGGGCTGGCTCAAAATGCAGAGGGCCAGAATTCTCCTCAGTAAATACCCCCCTGCTCCCCTGACCTTTGAAATGAAGTGAAGTGAGATGTTTCTTGTGTGCGCTGAAGTCTTCTTTGGTGTGATGAGTTAGCACACCAAACTCACAAATCTTGGCTCAAAAAGAGGGAAAATGTAAAAGGGCTGAACTAACCAGCTAAACAGAGCAAAATAACAATACTTCACTAAGTTCGGTAATGAATAAGCAATGGATTCAATGGGTTTCATCTCAAACAAAGACTACTTGTGAAATGCAAGCTGCTGTATAGTATGATATAGTATACCGTACTACTCGAAGGCAAGCTAAGCACATTTTGTAGAGGAACGCTCCATGAATAGAATATAATGACATGGTAATGATATGTATTAACCTGGAGGGCAAGTACCAGGTCTGTGTCGACTTTTGACTTTCTCGTAGGTACTTCCATGAAGGAACGTGATCTTTCAATTTCTATGCATTTACATATAAATTATATTCCTTTATGTAAGCCAATGAGAGGCTATTTTAAAACCCTCCACTTAAGATAATGTTGAACACACAGGTATTATCCTAATTTGAACTAGTCTTTTGAACTGAAGGAATACTCGGCTACCCAAACTCACACGGTACAAAAACTCCATCCCTTTTACTTCCTAACAGCTGCCAAAAGAGAGAGTTATGCATTTTCAGAGTGAACTATTAGACAACTCACAAAAAGGTGAAAGGTGCGAAGAAAAACCGGTGCAGATTTCTTTTTCAAACACTTCTCATTTGATAAGACGTCTAGTCATTCAAGGTTTGGCGTTTTCGTTCAATGGGGTAGGAGAGTGTGTGTAGTTCCTGCTTTGTGCACCAATCGAAAAAGACGGTACCGCTGCCTCGCATCTTTGTACTTTCCAACTTCTCTAACGTCCTTTATTGTACACTAGTAAAAGGCCTCGGAGAGAAAAACATTCTGCTGTGGTGATGTTTGAGAGTACAAAGCTAGCCATGGTAACAACAGGAGCTCCAGTATGTCCCACTCTGGACTGTACTCTTCTCATAAACAGGCCTTTAAGTGTGCTCTACTCACAATAGAATCAGGATACATTGTTCGGTGGAGCGTTTCCATTCGCCAGAGGAAAATAATCATTCCCCGCTTTCAGGGACAAAAACACATGAAATCCCTTTAAGAATGAATGGCTTGTTACAGTGGGGCTCTCGAATCAGCTTAATTATGAGGCTCATGTCTGTTTCTTTGGTGGGAAACAGAGAGCTGGTGGAGGTTTTGAGTCATTGTGTTGATCATGGTGCTTATAAACCGGGTCATAGGTTCACTGTCATCATGGAATGAAAGAGGACACAAGTAGTTATTGCAGGCAGATTTCATTGAGTCACTGTCATTATCTGACGGCATTACAGAGACCTTGTGAGAGGAACAATAGGGGACCATAGCGGCTTATTATGTGGAATAAATGGAATGAACTGTATTCGCTTAGCATGGATTGAAAGCGAACACAAATTGTTATTCATAAAACCTACACCTTTTTCTATCATTATCTAACTCAAGTACAATGTAACAGCATTGAAGCACATTCTTGAGCCTACCGTTTATTTTGTACAACGATTATATGCAATTTCTTCATCCCTACACCAAACGTCAAATCCTGGCCTTCTTTGATCTTATATCTTCTGTTGAATCTATTGAAGTAATGTGTCTAATTTAACAGTATGCACATTATCAAACAAATCTCCGCTTTAATTTTCGATCCATTAAATGCCCATTAACAAAAGCATTTGTTTGATCAACTGAATTGATTGATCAGTGATGATGGATCAACAAAGATTCTACAGTAACTCATTCCCTGTTGGCCACAGTACTGTACTGTTGTCAGTGCATCACTGCATCACTGCCAGCTCCCATGGAGAGGTTTAAACAAACCCTGGGGTTGTTAGACAGACACACCATTTAATGCCAGCTGGTCTGCCTATGGAAAGACAGTCTCTCGCTCTCTCACTTCATTTATCTTTCTCTGTCTCTGGCTTTCTTTTTCTCAACTCCTCCCTTTTCTTTCCGTCATCGTCCCTCCCTCTTTCTCTTCCTCTCCATCCTTTTCTATCATGCTCTCTCTCTCTCTCTCTCTCTCTCTCTCTCTCTCTCTCTCTCTCTCTCTCTCTCTCTCTCTCTCTCTCTCTCTCTCTCTCTCTCTCTCTCTCTCTCAATTCAATTCAATTTAAGGGCTTTATTGGCATGGGAAACATGTGTTAACATTGCCAAAGCAAGTGAAGTAGATAGTAAACAAAAGTGAAATAAACAATAAATATTAACAGTAAACATTACACTCAGAAGTTTCAAAAGAATAAAGACATTTCAAATGTCATATTATGTATATATACAGTGTTGTAACAATGTGCAAATAGTTAAAGTACAAATGGGAAAATAAATAAACATAAATATGGGTTGTATTTACAATGGTGTTTGTTCTTCACTGGTTGCCCTTTTCTTGTGGCAACAGGTCACAAATCTTGCAGCTGTGATGGCACACTGTGGTTTTTCACCCAGTAGATAAGGGAGTTTATCAGAATTTGATTTGTTTTCGAATTCTTTGTGGATCGCTGTAATCTGAGGGAAATATGTGTCTCTAATATGGTCATACATTTGGCAGGAGGTTAGGAAGTGCAGCTCAGTTTCCACCTCATTTTGTGGGCAGTGTGCACATAGCCTGTCTTCTCTTGAGAGCCAGGTCTGCCTACGGCGGCCTTTCTCAATAGCAAGGCTATGCTCACTGAGTCTGTACATAGTCAAAGCTTTCCTTAAGTTTGGGTCAGTCACAGTGGTCAGGTATTCTGCCACTGTGTACTCTCTGTTTAGGGCCAAATAGCATTCTAGTTTGCTCTGTTTTTTTGTTTGTTCTTTCCAATGTGTCAAGTAATTCTCTTTTTGTTTTCTCATGATTTGGTTGGGTCTAATTGTGTTGTTGTTGTTGTCTCTCTCTCTCTCTCTCTCTCTCTCTCTCTCTCTCTCTCTCTCTCTCTCTCTCTCTCTCTCTCTCTCACAATAAAATGGTAACAGTCAATAGTAGAAATGTAATAAATATAAAAATATAAATATGGAAAATGTAACTATAACTAACTTTTAACTAAATAATGGTTATCTTCACCATTACATCAGTACTACAACTACCATCATCATTACTACCACTACTACCACCACCATCATTAAACTGCCATCATCACCATTACCACCCATACCACTACTATTTGGAATGATAAACAACAATAAAATAATGGTAATAACAATAATAGCAATAACAATAATAATAAGTAATTTACTATGCAGATGTCATTATTCAGTGTCCCTCAGGCTATGGCAGGCAAATACATATTTGGCTGCAAGATTAGCCATTGCTCCTTCGCCCATGAGTATTTTTAGTTTTTCCTCTGGGTTTAATAAGTTAAAATTTGGAATAAATGTAGTCATTTCTGTGAATAATGAATCTCTTTGTGAGGAATATTTATCACAGTAAAAGAGAAAGTGCATCTCTGTTTCTACCTCCCCTGTCGTGCAGTGACCACATATATACGCTCCTCTTTGGGTAGCCATGTCTTTTTATGTCTGCCGGTTTCTATTGCCAATTGATGGTCACTCAGCCTGTACTTGGTAAGGATCTGTCTCTGCTTCATATCTCTGACAGAGTAAAGATAATCAGCCAATTCATATTCTCTGTTTAGGGTCAGATAGCAATTTAGTCGGCTTTGGGATTTTGTTTCGTTTTTCCAATGTTGTAAATATGAGTCCTTTGATTGGTTCATGATTTTGTTCATTGGAATTCTTTCTTTTGAAGCAGTGCTGGTGTCAGCTTGGTTGGTTAGGTCCAACACCAGCTGACTGAGAGGGCTCGTTTCTGGGCTCAGCTCTTGGGTTTGAAGTGCTTTAAATGGCAGACTTGAATTTGGACTTGAATTTAGATGTAGCCAAAATTTGTATGATATTTTCTGTATTTTCATTACTACTGGAAAGCGGCCCAATTCTGCCCTACATGCATTAGTTGGTGTATTTCTCTGGACTTGTAGAACTTTCCGACAGAATTCTGCATGTAGGGCTTCAATTGGATGTTTGTCCCACATTTTAAAGTCCAGTTTATTTAGTGGCCCCCAAACCTCACTTCCGTAAAGAGCTATTGGTAGGATTACACTGTCAAATATTTTGGTCGGAATTCTAATTGGGATGTTGATTTTGAATAATTTCATTTTTATTGCATACAATGCTCTGCAGGCTTTTTCTTTGAGTGCATTCACTGCCATATTAAAGTTTCCCGATGCAGATATGGTCAGACCAAGGTATGTGTAATTTTTAGTGTGTTCAATTATGGTGTTGTTCAGGGTGAATTAATATTTGTGTTTCTGACATCTGTTTTTTTTTGTGGAAAATCATGATTTTTGTTTTTTTGAAATTTACTGCCAGGGCCCAATTATGGCAATATTGCTCTAGAATGTTAAGGTTCTGTTGAAGACCTTCTTTGGTTGGTGATAGAAGTACCAAGTCATCAGCATATAGCAGGTATTTTACCTCAAATAGTGTGAGTCCTGGGGCTGGAGAATGGTCCAACATGTCTGCTAATTCATTGATATTAATGTTGAAAAGATTTGGACTCAAACTGCAGCCTTGTCTCACACCTCGACATTGTGAAAATAATTATGTTCTTTGGTTTTGGATTTTTATTGCACACTTGTTTTCTGTGTACATACATTTTATTAAGTCATACACCTTACCACCAAGCCCACTTTGGAGAATTTTGTAGAATAGCCCTTCGTGCCAAATAGAATCAAATGCTTTTTTAAAGAATGATGTTTCCACCTCCATGCTTCATGGTTGGGATGGTGTTCTTGGGGTTGTACTCATCCTTCTTCTTCCTCCAAACACGGCGAGTGGAGTTTAGACCAAAAAGCTCTATTTTTGTCTCATCAGACCACATGACCTTCTCCCATTCCTCCTCTGGATCATCCAGATGGTCATTGGCAAACTTCAGATGGGCCTGGATATGCGCTGGCTTGAGCAGGGGGACCTTGCGTGCGCTGCAGGATTTTAATCCATGACGGCGTAGTGTGTTACTAATGGTTTTCTTTGAGACTGTGGACCCAGCTCTCTTCAGGTCATTGACCAGGTCCTGCCGTGTAGTTCTGGGCTGATCCATCACCTTCCTCATGATAATTGATGCCCCACGAGGTGAGATCTTGCATGGAGCCCCAGACCGAGGGTGATTGACCGTCATCTTGAACTTCTTCAATTTTCTAATAATTGCGCCAACAGTTGTTGCCTTCTCACCAAGCTGCTTGCCTATTGACCTGTAGCCCATCCCAGCCTTGTGCAGGTCTACAATTTTATCCCTGATGTCCTTACACAGCTCTCTGGTCTTGGCCATTGTGGAGAGGTTGGAGTCTGTTTGATTGAGTGTGTGGAGAGGTGACTTTTATACAGGTAATGAGTTCAAGCAGGTGCAGTTAATACAGGTAATGAGTGGGAGGGGAATGGGAGAAGGTCATGTGGTCTGATGAGACAAAAATAGAGCTTTTTGGTCTAAACTCCACTCGCCGTGTTTGGAGGAAGAAGAAGGATGAGTACAACCCCAAGAACACCATCCCAACCGTGAAGCATGGAGGTGGAAACATCATTCTTTGGGGATGCTTTTCTGCAAAGGGGACAGGACGACTGCACCGTATTGAGGGGAGGATGGATGGGGCCATGTATCGCGAGATCTTGGCCAACAACCTCCTTCCCTCAGTAAGAGCATTGAAGATGGGTCGTGGCTGGGTCTTCCAGCATGACAACGACCCAAAACACACAGCCAGGGCAACTAAGGAGTGGCTCCGTAAGAAGCATCTCAAGGTCCTGGAGTGGCCTAGCCAGTCTCCAGACCTGAACCCAATAGAAAATCTTTGGAGGGAGCTGAAAGTCCGTATTTTCCAGCGACAGCCCCGAAACCTGAAGGATCTGGAGAAGTTCTGTATGGAGGAGTGGGCCAAAATCCCTGCTGCAGTGTGTGCAAACCTGGTCAAGACCTACAGGAAACGTATGATCTCTGTAATTGCAAACAAAGGTTTCTGTACCAAATATTAAGTTCTGCTTTTCTGATGTATCAAATACTTATGTCATGCAATAAAATGCAAATTAATTACTTAAAAATCATACAATGTGATTTTCTGGATTTTTGTTTTAGATTCCGTCTCTCACAGTTGAAGTGTACCTATGATAAAAATTACAGACCTCTACATGCTTTGTAAGTAGGAAAACCTGCAAAATCGGCAGTGTATCAAATACTTGTTCTCTCCACTGTATATATATATATATACATACATACATATACTCATATATATGCACATACATACATATGTATATATATATACAGTGGGGAAAAAAAGTATTTCGTCAGCCACCAATTGTGCAAGTTCTCCCACTTAAAAAGATGAGAGAGGCCTGTAATTTTCATCATAGGTACACGTCAACTATGACAGACAAATTGAGGAGAAAAAATCCTGAAAATCACATTGTAGGATTTTTAATGAATTTATTTGCAAATTATGGTGGAAAATAAGTATTTGGTCAATAACAAAAGTGTCTCAATACTTTGTTATATACCCTTTGTTGGCAATTAAACAGTTGAAACGTTTTTCTGTAAGTCTTCACAAGGTTTTCACAGACTTTTGCTGGTATTTTGGCCCATTCCTCCATGCAGATCTCCTCTAGAGCAGTGATGTTTTGGGGCTGTCGCTGGGCAACACAGACTTTCAACTCCCTCCAAAGATTTTCTATGGGGTTGAGATCTGGAGGCTGGCTAGGCCACTCCAGGACCTTGAAATGCTTCTTACGAAGCCACTCCTTCGTTGCCCAGGCGGTGTGTTTGGGATCATTGTCATGCTGAAAGACCCAGCCACGTTTCATTTTCAATGCCCTTGCAGATGGAAGGAGGTTTTCACTCAAAATCTCACGATACATGGCCCCATTCATTCTTTCCTTTACACGGATCAGTCGTCCTGGTCCCTTTGCAGAAAAACAGCCCCAAAGCATGATGTTTCCACCCCCATGCTTCACAGTAGGTATGGTGTTCTTTGGATGCAACTCAGAATTCTTTGTCCTCCAAACACGACGAGTTGAGTTTTTACCAAAAAGTTCTATTTTGGTTTCATCTGACCATATGACATTCTCCCAATCCTCTTCTGGATCATCCAAATGCACTCTAGCAAACTTCAGACGGGCCTGGACATGTACTGGCTTAAGCAGGGGGACACGTCTGGTACTGCAGGATTTGAGTCCCCGGCGGCGTAGTGTGTTGCTGATGGTAGGCTTTGTTACTTTGGTCCCAGCTCTCTGCAGGTCATTCACTAGGTCCCCCTGTGGGGTGCTGGGATTTTTGCTCACCGTTCTTGTGATCATTTTGACCCCACGGGGTGAGATCTTGCGTGGAGCCCCAGATCGAGGGAGATTATCAGTGGTCTTGTATGTCTTCCATTTCCTAATAATTGCTCCCACAGTTGATTTCTTCAAACCCAGCTGCTTACCTATTGCAGATTCAGTCTTCCCAGCCTGGTGCAGGTCTACAATTTTGTTTCTGGTGTCCTTTGACAGCTCTTTGGTCTTGGCCATAGTGGAGTTTGGAGTGTGACTGTTTGAGGTTGTGCACAGGTGTCTTTTATACTGATAACAAGTTCAAACAGGTGCCATTAATACAGGTAAGGAGTGGAGGACAGTTACAGGTCTGTGAGAGCCAGAAATCTTGCTTGTTTGTAGGTGACCAAATACTTATTTTCCACCATAATTTGGAAATAAATTCATTAAAAATCCTACAATGTGATTTTCTGGAGAAAAAAAATCTCAATTTGTCTGTCATAGTTGACGTGTACCTATGATGAAAACTACAGGCCTCTCTCATCTTTTTAAGTGGGAGAACTTGCACAATTGGTGGCTGACTAAATACTTTTTTTCCCCACTGTACATACACACACACACACACACACACACACACACACACACACACACACACACATACACATACACACACACACACACACATATATACAGTTGAAGTCGGAAGTTTACATACACTTAGGTTGGAGTCATTCAAACTAGTTTTTCAACCACTACACAAATTTCTTGTTAACAAACTACAGTTTTGCAAGTCGGTTAGGACATCTACTTTGTGCATGACACAAGTAATTTTTCCAACAATTGTTTACAGACAGATTATTTCACTAGTAATAATTCACTGTATCCCATTCCAGTGGGTCAGAAGTTTACATACACTAAGTTGACAGTGCCTTTAAACAGCTTGGAAAATTGATGTCATGGCTTTAGAAGCTTCTGGTAGGCTAATTGACATCATTTGAGTCATTTGGAGGTGTACCTGTGGATGTATTTCAAGGCCTACCTTCAAACTCAGTGCCTCTTTGCTTGACATCATGGGAAAATCAAAAGAAATCAGCCAAGACCTCAGAAATAAAATTGTAGACCTCCACAAGTCTGGTTCATCCTTGGGAGCAATTTCCAAACGCCTGTAGGTACCACGTTCATCTGTACAAACAGTAGTACGCAAGTATAAACACCATGGGACCACGCAGCCGTCATACCGCACAGGAAGGAGACGCGTTCTGTCTCCTAGAGATGAACGTACTTTGGTGCGAAAAGTGCAAATAAATCCCAGAACAACAGCAAATGACCTTGTAAAGATGCTGGAGGAAACAGGTACAAAAGTATCTATATAAAATAGAACTGTTTGGCCATAATGACCATCGTTATGTTTGGAGAAAAATGGGGAATGCTTGCAAGCCGAAGAACACCATCACAACCATGAAGCACGGGGGTGGCAGCATCATGCTGTGGAGGTGCTTTGCTGCAAGAGGGACTGGTGCACTTCACAAAATAGATGGCATCATGAGGAAGGAAGATTATGTGGATATATTGAAGCAACATCTCAAGACATCAGTCAGGAAGTTAAAGCTTGGTTGCAAATGGGTCTTCCAAATGGACAATGACCCCAAGCATACTTCCAAAGTTGTGGCAAAATGGCTTAAGGACAACAAAGTCAAGGTATTGGAGTGGCCATCACAATGCCCTGGCCTTAATCCTATAGAAAATGTGTGGGCAGAACTGAAAAAGCATGTGCGAGCAAGGAGGCCTACAAACCTGACTCAGTTACACCAGCTCTGTCAGGGGGAATGGGCCAAAAGTCACCCAACTTATTGTGGGAAACTTGTGGAAGGCTACCCAAAATGTTTGACCCAAGTTAAACAATTTAAAGGCAATGCTACCAAATACAAATTGAGTGTATGTAAACGTCTGACCCACTGGGAATGTGATGAAAGAAATAAAAGCTTAAATAAATAATTCTCTCTACTATTATTACTACATTTCATATTCTTAAAATAAAGTGGTGATCCTAACTGACCTAAGACAGGGAATTTTCACTAGTATTAAATGTCAGGAATTGTGAAAAACTGAGTTTAAATGTATTTGGCTAAGGTGTATGTAAACTTCCGACTTCATCTGTACCTACATATACACATACATATGTATATATACATACATATACTCCTACATATATATATATATATATATATATATATATATATATATATATATATATATATATATATATATATATATATATATATATATATATATACATACATATACACACACACACACACCATTACACATCACTATTATTATAATACCAGTGCCAATAAAATAAAGGATAGTTGTAAACAAATTAATAAGAATGGCCCAAAAAAAAAGTACAATGCAATGCAATCTGCAACCCTGTGTGTGTGTGTGTGTGTGTGTGTGTGTGTGTGTGTGTATGTGTGAGTGTGTGTGCGCGCGTGTGCGTGTGCGTGTGAATTAAAGGGTCTCTCTATCCCAGTAGTCTGCATATTAGATGCAGTAGTTGGCACACCTCTCCTATCTCTGATTGTTCTAGGTCTCTTTTGCCAGAGGTTACCTCAGCATATGTAGGCTGATGATCTGAATGATACATGGTGTGGACTGCATCATGTGGTGTACTTCTCTGAAGGACAGTGTTCTGCCCGACCCTGGAGTAGTGGTCAGTGCTGTGTTGTGATGGGCCAGGTCCAGTAGAACTGTGTTGTGATGGGCCGGGTCTAGTAGAGCTGTGTTGTGATGGGCCGGGTCTAGTAGAGCTGTGTTGTAATGGGCCAGGTCCAGTAGAACTGTGTTGTGATGGGCCAGGTCCAGTAGAGCTGTGTTGTGATGGGCCAGGTCCAGTAGAACTGTGTTGTGATGGGCCGGGTCTAGTAGAGCTGTGTTGTAATGGGCCAGGTCCAGTAGAACTGTGTTGTGATGGGCCGGGTCTAGCAGAGCTCTGTTGTGATGGGCCAGGTCCAGTAGAGCTGTGTTGTGATGGGCCTGGTCTAGTAGAACTGTGTTGTGATGGGCCGGGTCTAGCAGAGCTCTGTTGTGATGGACCAGGTCCAGTAGAACTGTGTTGTGATGGGCCAGGTCCAGTAGAGCTGTGTTGTGATGGGCCTGGTCTAGTAGAGCTGTGTTGTGATGGGACGGGTCTGGTTGTGCTGTCCTGAGGCGGGCCTGGTCTAGTAGAGCTGTGCTGTAATAATTCACATGTCAGGGTGGTGTGGTGGTGCATTGAGCAGTGAGGCACAGTCCACAGTGATCTGTTGATTTATTTTTTCGATCAACTTTCCTGGGAAGTCTTTTCTTGGTAAGAGGGTGGACACAACTATTTTGGTTGTTGGGAACATAGCCTGCGCCCGTTCTGCCACTCTTCTCACTGCCCCAGATACATTTTCACCTTTGGCATGAAGGTCGTTTGTGCCAGTGTGGATGATGATGTTGTCAGGGGTGTCAATCCTGGTCTGACTAAGTAGCTGCATTGCACTGTCAGTTGTAGGACACCAGAACTTATACACCTGGTGTCTAGGGAATAATCTTTCCTGGACTAAGAACTTCCCATTTGAATCAATAAGGATTGCAGTTGTGGGTGACTGTCTGGGTGGAGCAGACTGGGAGACTGGTATTCTGACCTGGGCTGGAGCAGACTGGGAGGCTGGTTGGCTGACCTGGGCTGGAGCACTGAGAGGCTGGTAGGTTGACCTGGGCTGGAGCTTCTCTCTCTCTCTCTCTCTCTCTCTCTCTCTCTCTTAGACATGCCTTGCCGGTGTAATATTAAAGTATAAATGCTCCATGGAGGTAAAAATAAGTTGATAGAGACATATCTGCATGTGAATGTACTTGGGCAGTTTAGAAAATCACAAACTGCATTAAAAAAAGAAACGCTTACCGCAGATACCGAAAACAGATGACACTGTACACTGAGATGCATCGTTTCACGCGGAAACGCTTTTGCAGATCTGAAAACATGTGTATGTATTCATATTTAATGTACCGCACAACAGGGTCACAGCATATGAAAAGAGAAAGGAGACAGCCACACGTGAAGTGTTGTCTACACAATAAAACAACACACAACAACAGGGCTTGCCTTTGGACAGAACTGCAGCTTTCGCAAGCTTTCACCCAATTCTGCACGAGCATCGTGTTCAACACACACCACACCATCTCTACACCCGATATTTCCCTCTTTCTTGATCTCTCCGTTCTCATGTAATCCACGTGCAGCATGTAAAAGAACACAAAGCGATATAAAGACACTTTACAGGTCTGATCTCTCCGAGCCTGGTTGTTCGGCGTCCAACATTCCCCGTTATCAGCACTGGCACCACCACCAAAGCACAGCCGGGCCTGTCAAGCAGCTCCGCCAGCTAATGTCAGGACAATGTTGAACAACTGATGAGGGTACAGATAGAGATAGCAATCGGGAACACAATGGCGCTTTAGCATAAGCGCTGCTTATATGCGGTTGGGGATGCGGAAGGGTTGCTCCTCTTCACTCTGTAAATTCAACAGCCTGATCTGACATCTCGACCTCTAAGAATCTTCAAAAAGCTATTCATTGTTGAAGATAAGCGCTATGTACTGTAGACGTACTTGGTTATTGGACCTTTGGTATGATACACATCAAAATGCCAATACCATCGAACTACAACTCCTAGAAAGGACATTCAAATTATATTAATTGGCCTATATTTCTATGTTCCATTTTTAAGTGGTCACATTGGTGCGAGTTGCACCTTCTACCTGTTCACCTCAATCAAACGTTCCTATTTTTTGGACAAAACCATGACTTCGTCAAACAGCAAAGTGCATTATGCTCATGATTCCTTTCATTAAAGTATCTGCCCTGCCGCTGTGCCTGTTTCGCTGGGGCTGACTGCTCTAATGAGCGAGCCTTTCACACTCTCTTTCCCCTCATGCGGCCCGAAAAATGAATTCCTTTTTGTATAACATTTTAAAATGCAATTGTTGGAAAAACGCAACTTTGGAAGCAATACAGAAAACTCAAGATGGCATTGACTCCTGGTATGACAGATTCTGTGATGTGCTATATAGTGAATTGGATGACTGTGTCAAGGGTAAATCTGTAAATGCTTCCAGAAAAAATTTAAGCCCAAAAGTGGGTAAACCCTTCTGGAATAAGGAACTAGATGCATTATGGTCACAGATGAGGTTGTCTGAAAAAAGGTTCCTAAAGTGTCAAGGAAATAAAAAGCTGAAGGAAGAGCTAAGAAATGTATTTAGAGCATGTCAAAAGATTAAGGTCTGTAAAGCGTAGGTTTAGTCGTGGGCAGGCATTACAACGGGAGCAGCTACAGACCAACAACCCACAACAGTTTTGGAGTGAGATAAAAAAGTTGGGCCCCAAAAAGGTTAAGATTCACAAATTCACATGAAAATTGCATTGGAAAATTGAGAACTTCACTATCAAATGGATATTGTTTTGGGGAAATGGAAAATAGATTTTGCACTTTTATTTTCAGGCGTTAACAGCCCTTCTATATTTGATTATGTTTAAAAAAATAAATAAAGATGAGTTGGAGGAGGAAATGCAGAGGGAGTCATCCTCCCCTAACCAGTATCTGAATGCAGAGGGAGTCATACTCCCCTAACCAGTGTCTGAATGCAGAGGGAGTCTTACTCCCCTAACCAGTGTCTGAATGCAGAGGGAGTCTTACTCCCCTAACCAGTGTCTGAATGCAGAGGGAGTCATACTCCCCTAACCAGTGTCTGAATGCAGAGGGAGTCATACTCCCCTAACCAGTGTCTGAATGCAGAGGGAGTCATACTCCCCTAACCAGTGTCTGAATGCTGAGGGAGTCATACTCCCCTAACCAGTGTCTGAATGCAGAGGGAGTCATACTCCCCTAACCAGTGTCTGAATGCTGAGGGAGTCATACTCCCCTAACCAGTGTCTGAATGCAGAGGGAGTCATACTCCCCTAACCAGTGTCTGAATGCTGAGGGAGTCATACTCCCCTAACCAGTATCTGAATGCAGAGGGTGTCATACTCCCCTAACCAGTGTCTGAATGCAGAGGGAGTCAAACTCCCCTAACCAGTGTCTGAATGCAGAGGGAGTCATACTCCCCTAACCAGTATCTGCATCCAGAGGGAGTCATACTCCCCTAACCAGTGTCTGAATGCAGAGGGAGTCATACTCCCCTAACCAGTGTCTGAATGCAGAGGGAGTCATACTCCCCTAACCAGTGTCTGAATGCAGAGGGAGTCAAACTCCCCTAACCAGTGTCTGAATGCAGAGGGAGTCATACTCCCCTAACCAGTATCTGCATCCAGAGGGAGTCATACTCCCCTAACCAGTGTCTGAATGCAGAGGGAGTCATACTCCCCTAACCAGTATCTGAATGCAGAGGGAGTCATACTCCCCTAACCAGTGTATGAATGCAGAGGGAGTCATACTCCCCTAACCAGTGTATGAATGCAGAGGGAATCATATTCCTCTAACCAGTATCTGAATGCTGAGGGAGTCATACTCCCCTAACCAGTATCTGAATGCAGAGGGAGTCATACTCCCCTAACCAGTGTCTGAATGCAGAGGGAGTCATACTCCCCTAACCAGTGTATGAATGCAGAGGGAATCATATTCCTCTAACCAGTATCTGAATGCTGAGGGAGTCATACTCCCCTAACCAGTATCTGAATGCAGAGGGAGTCATACTCCCCTAACCAGTATCTGAATGCAGAGGGAGTCATACTCCCCTAACCAGTGTCTGAATGCAGAGGGAGTCATACTCCCCTAACCAGTGTCTGAATGCAGAAGGAGTCATACTCCCCTAACCAGTGTCTGAATGCCATTCTTACCCTAGAGGAAGTCAGAAAGGTGGTTGAGCGTGCTAAACCAAAGAAAGCTACAGGAATTGATGATTTGTCTAATGAAGTTTTGAAGTCACCTAAATTGTTCCAAATACTATTTGAACTCTGCAAGGCTTGTTTTGAGAATGGCATTATTCCATCAGTATGGTACAAATCCATAATCAAGCCTATCCTCAAATCCTCCAAAAATGGCCCTAAAATCACATTGAACTATAGAGGGATAAGTCTCATTAGCACTGTATGTGAACTTTATTCCTGCATTCTAAATAACAGGCTCTCCCACTATCTAGAACTGTCTGGTCTGCTTGCTGATGAACAGAATGGCTTTAGGAAAGCCAGAGCGTGTATAGACCATATATATACTGTCTCCACAGTGGTCCGGGCTAGAATTCAAGAAAGAGACTCAATAATACAGACTTTTGCCTGTATTATTGATTTTCAGAAGGCTTTAATTTGGGTGAATAGAGATTTCCTTGCTTTTAAACTAATTAAAATGGGAATTGATGGAAGATTCTATGATGACATCAAAGCTCTTTATCGGGCTCCAGTTGTCTGTGTTCAGGTCAATGACCTCAGGACTGGCTGGTTTACAACCCCTTACAGTGTAAATCAGGGAGACATACTCTCGCCCACTTTATTTGCACTATATGTTAACGATTTAGCCCTGCAAATCAAACTCAACTTGGTGTTAAAGTTGCGGATATGCAGTGTGGCAGACCAGGGGGTTTGATCAAGATGTTTACATAGATCAGACACAGACACACGTGTGATACCTCAGTTTCAAGGGTGTTTATTTAAAACAATAAAGAAAAAGAAAATAAACCGGTTTCCTTCCGGGTTACCGCCTTCTGGGCTCCGGGGAATGCTGTCTCCTCTGGGGTAGAACACCGAGCCCCTTGGTCCAAGCAAACTGTGAGGACGTCTATCCGGTAGCAACCTCTCACTACCTCCAACCCTCCCGTGTGCTGCCCTCCTGGCAGCTTTATGGGCCCCGTACGGCTGGTGAGCAATCAGCCCCTTGATTACTCACCAGCCTCAATCAGCCCCAATTACAGTGCCTTGCAAAAGTATTTATCCCCCTTGGCATTTTTCCTATTTTGTTGCATTACAACCTGTAATTTAAGTCCACCTGTGTGCAATCTAAGTGTCACATGATCTGTCACATGATCTCAGTATATATACACCTGTTCTGAAAGGCCCCAGAGTCTGCAACACCACTAAGCAAGGGTGACCACCAAGCAAGCGGCACCATGAAGACCAAGGAGCTCTCCAAACAGGTCAGGGACAAAGTTGTGGAGAAGTACAGATCAGGGTTGGGTTATAAAAAAATATCAGAAACTTTGAACATCCCACGGATCACCATTAAATACATTATTAAAAAATGGAAAGAATATGGCGCCACAACAAACTTGCCAAGAGAGGACCGCCCACCAAACACATTTGGTGTTAGCCAAAAGGCGTGTGGGATGGCTTTTTGGCCATCAAGGAAAACGCTATGTCTGGCGCAAACCCCACACCTCTCATCCCCCGAGAACACCATCCCCACAGTGAAGCATGGTGGTGGCAGCATCATGCTGTGTGGATGTTTTTCATCGGCAGGGACTGGGAAACTGGTCAGAATTGAAGGAGTGATGGAATGATGGATGGCGCTACAGGGAAATTCTTGAGGGAAACCTGTTTCAGTCTTCCAAAGATTTGAGACTGGGACGGAGGTTCACCTTCCAGCAGGACAATGACCCTAAGCATACTGCTAAAGCAACACTCACATGGTTTAAGGGGAAACATTTAAATGTCTTGGAATGGCCTAGTCAAAGCCCAGACCTCAATCCAATTGAGAATCTGTGGTATGACTTAAAGATTGCTGTACACCAGCGGAACCCATCCAACTTGAAGGAGCTGGAGCAGTTTTGCCTTGAAGAATGGGCAAAAATCCCAGTGGCTAGATGTGCCAAGCTTATAGAGACATACCCCAAGAGCCTTGCAGCTGTAATTGCTGCAAAAGGTGGCTCTACAAAGTATTGATTTTGGGGGGTGAGTAGTTATGCAAATGTTTTTGTGTCTTATTTCTTGTTTGTCTCACAACAAAAAAATATTTTGCATCTTCAAAGTGGTAGGCATGTTGTGTAAATCAAATGATACAAACCCCCCCAAAAATCAATTTTAATTCCAGGTTGTAAGGCAACAAAATAGGAAAAATGCCAAGGGGGTGTATACTTTCGCAAGCCACTGTACAATTCATTGACTACAGCTCAGTGTTCAACACCATAGTGCCCTCAAAGTTCATCACTAAGCTAAGGACCCTGGGACTAAACACCTCCCTCTGCAACTGGATCCTGGACTTCCTGACGGGCCGCCCCCCAGGTGGTAAGAGCAGGTAGCAACACATCTGCCACACTGATCCTCAACACAGGGGCCCCTCAGGGGTGTGTGCTCAGTCCCCTCCTGTATTCCCTGTTCACCCATGACTGCATGGCCAGGCACGACTCCAACACCATCATTAAGTTTGCAGACGACACAACAGTGGTAGGGCAGATCACCGACAACGATGAGATAGCCTATAGGGAGGAGGTCAGAGACCTGGCCGTGTGGTGCCAGGATAACAACCTCTCCCTCAACGTGATCAAGACAAAGGAGATGATTGTGGACTACAGGAAAAGGTGGACTGAGCAAGCCCCCATTCTCATTGACGGGGCTGTAGTGGAGCAGGTTGAGAGCTTCAAGTTCCTTGGTGTCCACTTCACCAACAAACTTTCATGGTCCAAACACACCAAAACAGTTGTGAAGAGGGCACGACAAAGCCTATTCCCCCTCAGGAGACTGAATATATTTGGCATGGGTCCTCAGATCCTTAAAAAGTTATACAGCTGCACCATCGAGAGCATCCTGACTGGTTGCATCACTGCCTGGTATGCCAACTGCTCGGCCTCTGACCGCAAGGCACTACAGAGGGTAGTGCGTACGGCCCAGTACATCACTGGGGCCAAGCTTCCTGCCATCCAGAGCCTCTATACCAGGCAGTGTCAGAGGAAGGCCCTAAAAATTGTCAAAGACTCCAGCCACCCTAGTCATAGACTGTTCTCTCTGCTACCGCACGGCAAACGGTACCGGAGCGCCAAGTCTAGGTCCAAGAGGCTTCTAAACAGCTTCAACCTCCAAGCCATAAGACTCCTGAACATCCAATGAAATGGCTACCCAGACTATTTGCATTGCCCCCACTAAATGGAGACTAGTGATATATCAAGAGAAGACCCAGATTGTTCATTTCAGGAAGAAGGGTGGGCAGAGAAGTGCACACAACTTGTGTTTTGGTACAACCCCATTATTCTACACGGCTCTATAAATACCTTGGTTTTACTCTGGAACACATGACCTTTGAAGATGCCATTAGATCACACCGCGTTAAACTAAATGAAAATATGTAAGGATCTTGATTCCTGTGCTTATTCTCAGCTGTATAAATTGTGTATGTGTCCAGTGATGGACTACGCAGCTGGGGTATGGGGATCCAAAGAGCGTACTAATTTTAACAATGTTCAAAACAGAGCAATCCGCTGCTTTCTTGGTGTGCACAAACTAACTCCAAACCTGGCTATCTGTGGAGATATGGATTGGGAACCATGTGTGGTTAGGCAAAATGGTGACATGGTACGTCTATGGATCAGACTGATAAATATGCCAGAACACAGAATCGTAAAAAAAAAACTACCCGTGGGCTAGATAATTGTTATCTATTTTTGTGAAACTGATTTGCAGTATATATTCAGGAACAAAATACCATGTGGTGTTAACCAAATCAAAGACAAGCTTTTACATTTACATTTTAGTCATTTAGCAGACGCTCTTATCCAGAGCGACTTACAGTTAGTGAGTGCATACATTTTCATACTGGCCCCCCGTGGGAATCGAACCCACAACCCTGGCGTTGCAAGCGCCATGTGCTACCAACTGAGCTACAAGGGTCTTGATAACAATATCAACATAAGACTAACCTCCCACTTCATAGAAAATTAAGTCATTGGTCATCTATTGCCGTTGGGCCACAATATTTATTTGTATTAAAGCCAAAATCAGCAGTTGAAACAATAAAGCGTTCTTTCCACCCGTTTCGGTAAAAAGCTGAGGGATGGGGTTGGAGAAATGTAACCACTCTAAAATTCATAGAGCTATGACTGCAAGGACTGACCAGCCATGATATCCAAAATGATCATTTTAACCATTCTGAGGCTATGTAGGGTTTTACTATATAGTAAAATTATATATATATATATATATATATATATATATATATATATATATATATATATATATATATATATATATATATATATATATATCTAGTATATAGTATATATGTTTTTACTGATCCACAAGGAAAAATGGGCAGTTGATATTTGGTTTAAACCTTAACTTAGAATGTACATACTCTCATCAAAGAGAACTACACCCCTGTACCTTATATCCACCTGAACCTAACAAAAAGCCAAAAGTCAGTTTGTGCACAACTCAGATCCGGCACCCTCCCTCTGGCTATAGAGACGGGTAGATTTACCAGAATGCCTGAAGAGGAGAGAATTTGCCTACTGTGTGATATTGGGGAAACCGAAAATGAAATCCATCTAGTGTTTTATTGCCCTCTGTGTGACAATCTGAGACATGTTGGTGATAACCCAGAAGGATTCTGGGTTACGGGATGAGCAGAGGCTTGAATTTTGTTTCAGACAAGGCTTGTTTGAAATTGCTACGTTTTTTCACATTGCCTGGAGAAGAAGGATAAATGTACAGTTTATGTAGTGTGGCTAGATGGTAGCTGATTATTGTTTGCTTATAATTTGTTAAATGTTATTTTGTTTCTGTAGTGTCTTGTAAGCCCATGTGGCTTGGCACCGGTAGGTGTATGACACTTAAATATAGTACCAGTCAAAAGTTTGGACACACCTACTCATTCAAGTTTTTATTTGTATTTTAACTTTTTTCTACATTGTAGAATAATAGTGAAGACATCAAAACTATTAAATAACACATATGGAATCATGTAGTAACCAAAAAAGTGTTAAACAAATCAAAATATATTTTATATTTGAAATCTTCAAAGTAGCCACCCACCCTTTGCCTTGATGACAGCTTTTCTCACTCTTGGCATTCTCTCAACCAGCTTCACCTGGAATGCTTTTCCAACGGTCTTGAAGGAGTTCCCACATATGCTGAGCACTTGTTGGCTGCTTTTCCTTCACTCTGCGGTCCAACTCATCCCAAACCATCTCAATTGGGTTGAGGTCGGGGGATTGTGGAGGGCAGGTCATCTGATGCAGCACTCCATCACTCTCCTTCTTGGTCAAATAGCCCTTACACAGCCTGGAGGTGTGTTGGGTTATTGTCCTGTTGAAAAACAAATTATTGTCCCACTAAGCCCAAACCAGATGGGATGGCGTATCGCTGCAGAATGCTGTGGTAGCCATGCTGGTTAAGTGTGCCTTGAATTCTAAATACATCACAGACAGTGTCACCAGCAAAGCACCCCCACACCATCACACCTCCTCCTCCATGCTTTACGGTGGGAACTACCCTATACTGCGTCTCACAAAGACACAGCGGTTGGAACCAAACATCTCCAATTTGGACTCCAGACCAAAGGACAGATTTCCACTGGTCTAATGTCCATTGCTCGTGTTTCTTGGCCCAAACAATTCTCTTATTATTATTGGTGTCCTTTAGTAGTGGTTTCTTTGCAGCAATTCGACCAAGAAGGCCTGATTCACACAGTCTCCTCTGAACAGTTGATGTTGAGATGTGTCTGTTACTTGAACTCTGTGAAGCACTTATTTGGGCTGCAATTTCTGAAGCTGGTAACTCTAATGAATTTATCCTCTGCAGCACAGGTAACTCTGGGTCTTCCTTTCCTGTGGCAGTCCTCATGAGAGCCAGTTTCATCATAGCGCTTGATGGTTTTTGCGACTGCACTTGAAGAAACTTTCAAAGTTCTTCACATTTTCCAGATTGACTGCCCTTCATGACTTAAAGTAATGATGGACTGTTGTTTCTCTTTGATTATTTGAGCTGTTCTTACCATAATATGGACTTGGTCTCTTACCAAATAGGGCTTTCTTGTTTTTTTTTTTGGTTACTACATGATTCCATATGTGTTATTTCATAGTTTTGATGTCTTCATTATTATTCTACAATGTAAAAAATAGTAAAAATAAAGAAAAACCCTGGAATAAGAAGGTGTGTCCAAACTTTTGAATGGTACTGTAAATCATATCAATCAGTTAATCAATCAATCAATCTGTTGTCCATGCTAAATAGAGGAGGGTCTCAGATTTCTGTGGTGAATTAGAACCAATTGAATTAGGCCTATGGTATATTAGTGCACATAAAGATGAAAGCAAATTCATCTCTATTGAACAAAAAAATCTGAAAATTCTGGAGCCCTTTTTTACAGTAAAAAATAACATCACTAGCCTTATTGTCAACCCAAAAGTCATGACAATCACTGGATTAGGTTGCATATCAAAATATCTTGAATGATTCATTCCTGTTTGGACATGTTAGAATATAATAACTGATGTATTGAATGCAATGTCAGTATATTGCACTTCTTAAAGGACTTTATAAGATGATTACTTATTTTTCTATTGCGTGACGCCGCAAAAACATTTTTGGGGGTACGACCAAATCATGGGCTGGTGCCACCAGCTGAAAAAGTTAGTGTCACCAGTGCCACCAGGGGAAAATGTTAGTCTGGAGCCATGAATACTGTTAAGTAGGTGCACTCCCATAGTAGAGCAGCATGTAGTTTGAGCACCTGATCCCAGATCTGTTTCTTGCCAACTCATTGCAACCATCACAGGAGTTGGCTGTACAGCACAACCAAATCTGGGACTAGGCTAATATGTGACCTGGGCCTTCACCCTGTGAAGACCAGCACCTGGTCTACTCTGTCCTCAGATTCTAGACCAGGACACCATCTATTCTTCCTGCTGCAGAATTAATACATATAAACTAAGAATAAATAAAGTGATGACTTGGAGACTGGAGGTTAATGCAGTCTTTGGGGACCAGAGAGTAAACAAACAGAGGGGAGAGGTACTGTAGCAGTGATCTAGAGTAGATAGAGGCTAGCTACCCGCGTCTAGCCGGGCACGGATTTTCTGCTAGCACTGCAGATTTAGGTGTGTGTGTGGACATGCGTGTGTGTGTGAGGGTGTGCAAGTACGTGTGTGATGGTGACATTGTTTCTGGGTTGTGTGTGCCAAGCTTGTACTATACTGTCTATACAGTACTTAAGACAACAATGGTCTAGGTAGTGTGTACTATAAGTTCAGCTCAATGAAAAATGTATGATAACATTGGATTTTGGGAGAAGCCATTAATTTGGAGATAATGATACTCTAATAGACACTAAAAAGTATCACACTAAAGACTGCTTGTCAATGCAACTGTGTAAGGAATTTATTCATATCTCCTTCCAAGTTATCAAACCAGAATATCTCTTCTTGCGAGTGATAAAACAAACCTAAATGTATCCCGGGAGACAAAAATGATTCTAATGAAATAACCTCTTGGACCAAATAATCCCAATGTACCATACATTATGCAAATGGTTGCACATTTTGCAATTAACATAAATGTCAGCTCTGCTTTTTCCATTCGTGCCCAACCCACACAAGTCTGTGACCCATGAAATTGCCAAGCACTTGGCATCAGTAGGTCTAGATAATGAACATCTACAAGGGAAAGTATGTTCACCACTTCAGCATTACAAGCCGGCTGCCATGTTATGAGGCAATCTGTGACTGGGACCCCAACCAAGGTCTAATATACTTGAGAGGCTGCAGGACGTCAAGCCAAAGGGTGAGTGGAACGATGAAGACAGAATATTTTTTTTCCGATTTGCACCGAACAATATCATCACTAGAGCAGTGGGAGGTCCATGCTTTCATTTCTTGTTCATTTGATTATTTTTTCCCTCTCTCTTCTGTTCAGTCATTTGGAGTGGAGCCATTATCGTTGCTAAGAGATGATGCGCCATTTCATATTTTCTAAGAGATTACATTTTGTGGGTTTTTATCTTTGCACCGTGGGTCGTGGCATCCACTCTAGATTAAATTAACTCCTCTTGCTTTTAGATGTCCTTGGTTATCAAGTGGATTTAAATGATGTGATTGCTTTCTTGACCCACCTCTGTTGTGCATGGACTGATGTTTTGTCATTGCCACTGGCTAACAGAATTGACCAATATGTCCTAACTGGATATGTTAATGGAACAACCAAGCATATAAAATAGATCATAGACCTTTAGTTCTTTGAGATTAATAGCTCAAAGAAGGAGTAAAGGAATAAAGCAAAAACAGTCACAACAGTCACTGGTGGGATGTCGATGTCGTAGACTCTGCGTGTCAGATTGTTTTCTTCAAGGACGGCCACGGCCATTCCGGCTCTAAGTATACAAGGCCACTTGAAAGGATCTAACATCTGGGAACTGCATAAAACACATTCTCTGCCCAGTGAGTAGAGTATACCCTTTATATGCTGTTTGGCTTCCTACCTTTTATGCAAGGAAATAGCCACCTCTTCTTCTGACTCTGAAGGATGCGCTCCTTCCTTCAGAGGCAAGAGGGCATAGAATGGGGATGAGGTGTTAGGTTCAGATGAGGCTATAATGGGCTACAGAGAGTAAATATCACACCTCAGTTGGTGCCTTGGAAAATAAAATGGAAGAAGTTGGAGGTCAGCACTCCGGGCATCATGGGGGATGGAGAAATACAGTCCTATTAAGAGAGCCAGGGTAACCTTGGAACTATAATTGGCATGCCTCTGCAGCATAATTATGAAATGTTTGTGCTGAAAAATAATTTTCTGCTAAACGGAGAAAGAAAGTGAGTGAAAGAATAGATAGAAAGAAAGAAAGGAAGAGAGAGAGAGGGAGGGAGGCAGGAGAGAGAGGGAGAGAGAGAGAGAGAGAGAGAGAGAGAGAGAGAGAGAGAGAGAGAGAGAGAGAGAGAGAGAGAGAGAGAGAGAGAGAGAGAGAGGGAGGGAGGGAGGGAGGAGAGAATCTGTCTGCGATTCAAGTCGGGGAGAAGCCCTAACCATATCTCAAGACAAGTAATTACATTATCTCTGTTAATGTTGCATTTTTAATTTGCCAGCGAGGGATAATTTATTAATGCTCTTGTTTTCATGGAAACTCTCTGAAATGATCCATGGCCTCCATCCTCCCTCCTCCCTCCTCCCTCCTCCCTCCACCCCATAATCTTGTTCGTGTTTCTTTCTACTCTTTGTTTCTTGTCTTTTCCCCCAACTTTGAGAAAGTGTCTCAATTAAACAAGCCTGGGATTTTAAACATTCATTATCGGAGGCTCAGTGGGGATATGTTTACTGTCCCGGAGAAAAGGATGAGCAAGTTCTCTCTCACATTCTGTGTCTCCATGATCAAACCAGAGAGGAACGAGGAAGTGTCTCATTGGGTCCAATCAGTAGCGAGAAGATGAATTTCACCAGACAATCTCAAAATCTCTCCACAGAGAAGTACATTATATTTATTTGTTTTTACTTTATTTTCCATTAGTCTGGGTGTCAGCCTGAGATTTTCATTTCACTCTGTTTACTCTGTATTGAGTTGGGATATCCCTGGTAAAAATATGACCAGGCCAATCATCTTCCTCAAAAATCATAATGGATGGAGTTAACAATTCTGTTTTCAAATGTCAACATTGCTATCCAACAGAAGGACAATATTTATGCTCAAATAATAAGTGTTTTGGCGAGCTAGACAGCATATCTAATGTGAATAAAAGAACATTATTCAGCACTGTATAGCCTTTCGTCAGCAGAGAAGATGTTCTTGCCCTTCTAAGAAAAGGGTGATCCAATCATTGAATCCCATTGCATCATCTTTCACGCATATCACCCCTCATTAACAGCCCAATGACAAACAATTTAATTGACAACAACTTCCACCTGCGCAGTACCCAGTATATCCCAGGTATGGAGATCAAATAAGAGATTTGATAGTGACCATGAAATACAAATAATGCAACTGTAATGCTTTTTGAAAAGTCAATAGATGAGATACCAGGGAAGGCGAGATTTAGTTAAATGCTTGGTGTGTTGATTGATTGGTCGGCTGATTTATTCATTCATTTAAATACATATTGACAAAGCAATTGGCTTACTGTCAGGTAGGGTAACTGATGGAAAGATGAAGGGAGAGGTAGATTGAAGGCATGGTTGAACAGATCGGTCGCTGAACACATTGGTCCATTGACTATTAGATGGAATTACATATCATTATATACAAACATCTCTCTCTCGCTCTCTCTCTCACACACACACACACACACACACACACACACACACACACACACACACACACACACACTTCCTGTGCCTTTGAGACCAACATCCCTCAACTCTGATGCATCCCACTGATGCCCATGTGAAGTGTTCTGTGACAGTACAAACTGTCAGCTCTCTCATCGTCACGGTAACCTCACAGGAGATTGACAGCCCACAATTTCACTGTCACAAGTCGACAACAACAAGTGCAGTCAGCCTGGAAGCTCCATACAGGCTGGTGGTGGTGAGACACAGACCCACAAACACACAAAACACAAACCCACACACACACCTCATCCCTCACACACACACACACACACACACACACACACACACCTAGTCCACTTTTCCCCAAACAAACGAGGCATCATCAGACAGCATACTGTCTCCGTAACGGGATAAAATCAGTGGTGATCTTCTCCTGACAGGATAATGGGAAAACAATTTCCTGAGTGGGAAAAAAATCATGTCGCTGTATTAAAACCTGGGAAGCAAACGGGAAGATGTCGGAGCGTTAATCTGGCAGCGCGGGAACGTTGTATTTATTCTCTAACCGGCTGTTTTCTTTTGCTAACTCAATCAACAATGAGAAAATCGAATCTAAAATCACTCAGCCAACGAATGATGGATTTCACTTTTGGGTTTGTGAGAGAGAGTGAGAGAGAGTGAGAGAGTGAGTGAGTGAGTGAGTGAGTGAGTGAGTGAGTGAGTGAGTGAGTGAGTGAGTGAGTGAGTGAGTGAGTGAGTGAGTGAGTGAGTGAGAGAGAGAGAGAGAGAGAGAGAGAGAGAGAGAGAGAGAGAGAGAGAGAGAGAGAGAGAGAGAGAGAGAGAGAGAGAGAGAGAGAGAGAGAGAGAGAGACATAGTCAATGGTAGGCTTCGAGGGAACTCCTATGGTAGGTACACCTATAGCTCATCTCTTGGCAGTAGTACTGTACTGTAGACTACTTTATCACTGACCTCAACCCAGAGTCTCTCAGAGCGTTCACAGTCAGCCCACTGACACCCCTATCAGATCACAGCAAATTCACAGTCTACTTGAACAGAGCAAAACTCAATCATGAGGCATCAAAGCCAAAGGAACTGAATAATATTAAGAAATGCTATAGATGGAAGGAAAGTAGTGACGAAACCTACCAAAAAACAATTAGGCAACAACAAATTCAATCCCTTTTAGACAACTTCTGGGACAAAACGTTCCACTGTAATAGTGAAGGTGTAAACTTGGCAGTAGAAAACCTAAACAGTTTATTTGACCTCTCAACTTCCCTATCAAATCTAAAAATCTCTAACAGAAAACCGAAGAAAAGTAACAACAATGACAACCTAAGATCTGAACCTAAGAAAGAAATTGAAAGACCTATCCAACCAAAAACGTAGAGACCCAGAAAACCTGAGCCTACTCCTTCACTATGGTGAATCACTAAAACAATACAGAAATACACTACGGAAAAGGAAGGAACAGCATGTCAGAAATCAGCTCAATGTAATTGAAGAATCCATAGACTCTAACCACTTCTGTGAAAATTGGAAAACACTAAACAAACAACAACACGAAGAGCTATCTATCCAAAACGGAGATGTATGGGTAAACCACTTCTCCAATCTTTTTGGCCCTATAACAAAGAATAAACTGCAAAAAAATATACATGATCAAATGCAAATCTTAGAATCAACTATTAAAGACTACCAGAACCCACTGGATTCTCCAATTACATTGAATGAACTACAGGACAAAATAAAAACCCTCCAACCCAAAAAGGCCTGTGGTGTTGATGGTATCCTCAATGAAATGACAAAATTAACATCATCCTTAGCTCTGGCATCTTCCCCAATATTTGGAACCAAGGACTGATCACCCCAATCCACAAAAGTGGAGACAAATTTGACCCCAATATCTACCGTGGGATATGCGTCAACAGCATCCTTGGGAAAATCCTCTGCATTATCATTAACAGCAGACTAGTTCATTTCCTCAGTGAAAACAATGAACTGAACAAATGTCAAATTGGCTTTTTACCAAATTACCGTATGACAGACCACGTATTCACCCTGCACACCCTAATTGACAAACAAACGAACCAAAAACAAAGGCAAAGTCTTCTCATGCTTTGTTGATTTCAAAAAAGCTTTTGATTAAATTTGGCATGAGGGTCTGCTATACAAATTGATGGAAAGTGGGGTTGGGGGAAAAACATTAAACATAAAATCCATGTACACAAACAACAAGTGTGCGGTTAAAATTGGCAAAAAACACACACATTTCTTTCCACAGGGCCGTGGGGTGAGACAGGGATGCAGTTTAAGCCCCGCCCTCCTCAATATATATATCAAAGAATTGCCGAGGGCACTAGAACAGTCTGCAGCACCCGGCCTCACCCTACTAGAATCTGAAGTCAAATGTCTACTGTTTGCTGATGATCTGATGCTTCTGTCACCAACCAAGGAGGGCCTACAGCAGCACCTAGATCTTCTGCACAGATTCTGTCAGACCTGGGCCCTGACAGTAAATCTCAGTAAGACAAAATAATGGTGTTCCAAAAAAGGTCCAGTTGCCAGGACCACAAATACAAATTCCATCTAGACACCGTTGCCCTAGAGCACACAAAAAACTATACATACCTCGGCCTAAACATCAGTGCCACAGGTAACTTCCACAAAGCTGTGAACAATCTGAGAGACAAGGCAAGATGGGCCTTCTATGCCATCAAAAGGAACATAACATTTGACATACCAATTAGGATCTGGCTAAAAATACTTGAATCAGTTATAGAACCCATTGCCCTTTATGGTTGTGAGGTCTGGGGTCCGCTCACCAACCAAGAATTCACAAAATGGGACAAACACCAAATTTTACATTTGAGACTGTGTACAACAAAAACACAAAATAATGCATGCAGAGCAGAATTAGGCCGATACCAGCTAATTATCAAAATCCAGAAAAGAGACGTTAAATTCTATAACCACTTAAAAGGAAATGATTCCCAAACCTTCCATAACAAAGCCATCACCTACAGAGAGATGAACTTGGAGAAGAGTCCCTTAAGTAAGCTGGTCCTGGGGCAGAATACCTGACCACTGTGACTGACCCAAACTTAAGGAAAGCTTTGACTATGTACAGACTCAGTGAGCATAGCCTTGCTATTGAGAAAGGCCGCCATAGGCAGACCTGGCTCTCAAGAGAAGTCAGGCTATGTGCACACTGCCCACAAAATGAGGTGGAAACTGAGCTGCACTTCCTAACCTCCTGCCAAATGTATGACCATATTAGAGACACATATTTCCCTCAGATTACAGAGATCCACAAAGAATTTGAAAACAAACCAAATTTTGATGAACTCCCTTATCTACTGGGTGAAATACCACAGTGTGCCATCACAGCAGCAAGATGTGTGACCTGTTGCCACAAGAAAGGGGCAACCAGTGAAGAACAAACACCATTGTAAATACAACCCATATTTATGTTTATTTATCTTCCCATTTGTACTTTAACTATTTGCACATTGTTACAACACTGTATATATACATAATATGACACTTGAAATCAGTGGCGGCTCCTGAAAAAATTCTCAGGGGGGGCAATTTTTCTGATGATTTAGGTGACCTACACACATTTTAAAAAAGATATGTCCAGCAACAACATGAAGACAGGGGCAGCATATAAGTCAATACCAGAAGCATTTATTGACTGATCTCAAAAGTGTTGGCTTACCAGGGTTGGTGGAGCCCTCAGTTTCATCTTTGCCTCGCAAAGCTAACTCAAACACTCCGCAAAACTTCACACACTGGATTAGCCGGCTGAGGATGTGGCGGTTCTTGCTAATGTCGTAGTAAATATATTTGTTATAGTGAATATGGAATATGATATGTTGAGTAAAATGTTGTGCTAAGATCTATTTAGGTCAGGAGCTGGTTATAAGTTCTGTTCCTATCCAATAACAATGGACAAAAGGGTCCTATCTTGTCAGCCTTGTCAGCAGGTGGCCAAGGACAACACCCACGCCATAGGCCTCTCAGTTCTTCCAACTCACGAGTTCTTGCTCTGAGGACACACACACACACACACACAAACACACACACACACACATCATCACTGTTAAACACACACACACACACACACACACATCATCACTGTTAAACACACACACACACACACACAAAAATCCCCTCTCTTAGGCTGAACATTTGAAGACAGAGAACCCGACTCAGAGCCAATGCAACAGTGACAGTAGCCTGGAGGGGACCTCGCCCAACTCATCAGGACCAATCAGAAGATCAGAACTACTAGATTCAACCTACTTCATTTATTGCATAAAATGTCTGCACACAATGTTTCGGGGCTCTCTTCAGATAATAATAATAATAATAATAATAATATGCCATTTAGCAGACGCTTTTATCCAAAGCGACTTACAGTCATGCGTGCATACATTTTTGTGTATGGGTGGTCCCGGGGATCGAACCCACTACCTTGGCGTTACAAGCGCAGTGCTCTACCAGCTGAGCTACAGAAAGTGGATACTCATGGATGCGCATCGCAATTGTAAAATGTCAACACAATTGGAGACACCACGTCATTTTTGGAGACATGTTATTGACAGTAAACTATTGTAGATGCGACTGCTAACTAAATAAAACATTTTAGCTGGCTAGCTAATCATCTTAGCTAAATGTGGGGCAAACAATTCAGTTATTTACCGTTAATTTGAGGGATTGGGGTGAAAGAAATCGAGTTACATAGTGATACTTTACGATATACTGTATTGACAATATCGCAATATTTTAGCGCTAGTTGGCTGTACCTGCACCAAAACACCATTATTGTTCCTTCATAGCTTGTTCTCAATCTTTTCACATTGGGAGACAATTTGTTTTCAGCACTTTTATTTCCATGACTGATCAAAACTCGTTCTCATGGCTTTCTGATCCCTCTGCAACAGACATATGGTGCGCAATAAAATCACAGTATCGAATCGCAATACGTATAGAATCATGAGACTCGCAATGCATATATCTTATCATGAGGTCCCTGGCAATTCCCAGCCCAAGTTCATTTGCCACAACAAATCTCTTCGCTAGCAAACGCGATGTCTTCTCCAAAACGGCAATGTGTCTCCAGCAATGTTTACTTTTTTGACGTTCTATGGCATCTCCACTTTCCAAGCATATATGACCACATGTAATATTTTGGTAAGTGATGCAAATAGTGAACTATGTAGGGCCAGGATGTAAAATATATGTAGCTGCAGCAATTTCTCTTATCTGATATGGTAAGTAATGGGGCTTAATGTAAGAGTTTGACGAACGGGTCCGTGCACGCGATTCCAGATATCTTTACCTCTGAATAAACTGCCTTTATTATACCATATCCACCCTGTCCAAAGTCTCTACTTGGTCTCAGTTCTCCAGTAAACTTGTGATTATCAACACTAACCTCATCGTTGTGGCGGCGGACAGCTAGCCTGTATCCCTCATCCAGTTGAGTGGCAATGTCTTTTTTCGTTCGTACCAATTTTTGGAAAATCCTCGGGTGTAGGACTTTCCGCCTTTAGTAGAAACCTGTTGAATTATTAAATTTGGTCTGGGAGGTCCTAATTGTTTCGATGCCAATTTATCTTCATTTGTTCGCCGACAAAAAGGAACTTCTTTCAAAGACACAATCCGCTCTTTTCTTAGTTATGTTCATGGTTACGTTACGTATGACGAAAGCGCGTAAGTGCAAGCCCTCAGACACCCATAGAGATTGTATTGAAAGCTCTGAAATTTGAAAAAAATAGATTTTACATGGGAGTCTATGACAGACTTCTGGGCGATTTTTCAACCTGACTGAAATCGCCCCAAAAGGGGGGGGGAGCCATTTGAAGCACGACTTTAGCCTGATTCGACATTTAGTGGCAGTGTGGCACTGTGGCAGATCAGACGTATAGATTACAACACTGATAACTACTGTTGCCGTGATATAATTGATTAGAAAAAAAATCCCGTCCTTTTCCCGTTTGGCAGTGCGTCGCCCATATCGCCCTATTGAACAGGCCGCCCCTGCTTGAAATGTCTTTATTCTTTTGGAACTTCTGAGTGTAATGTTTACTGTTAATTTGTATTGTTTATTTCACTTTTGTTTACTATCTACTTCACTTGCTTTGGCAATGTTAACATACGTTTCCCATGCCAATAAAGCCCTTAAATTGAAATTGAATTGAAGAGAGAGAGAGAGAGAGAGAGAGAGAGAGAGAGAGAGAGAGAGAGAGAGAGAGAGAGAGAGAGAGAGAGAGAGAGAGAGAGAGAGAGAGAGAGAGAGAGAGAGTGCACAATAACAGTATAACGTATACATTGATGGATGATAGTGGGGGGGCAAGCCAGTTCAGATTGCCTGTTGTCGCTGAGACTGGCTAAGACAGCAATACTATAAAGCATGGATTTGTGAAGGCCTCCAATTTATATGGAGGGATTACTAGAGAGATGGAGTCACTCGGCTGTGAGCTGTCATTTCACACACACACACACAAATAGACACGAATACACACACACATAATGCACACAATGCACACACAAAACGCAGACACACCCACACACACACACACACTAAACCTAAAATCATCAACACCGATCATACCGATCACTTATCCCTGGTATTTTGCTGTTATCGTTCATTACGGTAAGCTGCATATACTAGAGAAATGTGAAGTTTGAAATGAAATAAGTTTGCTAATATGGGTTATTGTTAATGGGACAATTGATGGCTATAACCATCAAACTAGCAGTAATAGTGTAGCCCTTTCCACTCACAGCCCCGTATACGTGTTGAAAATGGCAGATTTTGTCATTGATAAGCGCCTAAATGAGAACGCAGTGGCTGTACAGTAACATGCTATACATGACGTCAGACTCAGGGTCTCCGCTTCACAGCGCTGTATGGGTTTTGACTGACAGCTGTTATAAACTTGAACACCGTGCGCGACAAGAAGATCCCCCCCATCTCTCCCACTAATTGGGCTACTTTTGCACATTTGTTGTTGTCTGACTGAGGGAAATGCTGTAAATCGAGAGGAGTTGATGTGTTCTGAAAGATGAGACATTGAGGATTATAATGAATACCACTTTGATGTCATACAAGCAAACCACACACCCAGGAGTCCAAATGTGCACTTCACATTTCCATATTTGAAAACTCATGTAATTTACAGTATTGATGTTTATGATCGCTATGTTTGATCGAGAGTTACAAGAATGACATGGGTTATACCCTGGCTTGTCCTGAACAAGCCTATTTTTGTCATATTCTGAAGAACATTTGTCGCAGAACACGCACTTGAATGCACTTGACTCCATTCTATGTGCACCAAAATTACAATATGCCATGTTTTAAATATAATAAGCTTTCAAATGATGCCCACCTGACCCAGATTGCGATTTATAATGGAACGTTTTTGGGTTGCGTAAACAAGCACAGTACATGTGTGATGGAGGGCTGTGTTCCAAACAAAAACTTCAGAACTTCAGTTCCTCAATGGCAAAGCTAGGAGAGCTCAAAAGCACCTTATAGTTGAATAATCTTTCCTTGAGTCATAAGTGCATTGAAATTACTTAGGAACTGTGCACAGTTTGGAGATGTGTTGCAATTGATATTCTTATCATGTTACTGAATTTATCCAGAGTATTTTCAGATTGTCTTTATTGACAAAGGCTGTGAAAAGTACAGTAAATGTAAAATGCACATAAAATCAACAGTTTAATGTTTGGATTCAGTATTGTGTCAGGTGAACTGTTGTGTCCTCAACTTCGGTCTGATAATTTCATTGGTCATGCATATGCTTTTAAAGTTATTCTGTTAGAAACATTTTAAGTTGGCGCTATCCACATAAGCCCATTTCCACAAGATGTAAGGGGTTAAAGGATAATCAAAAAACAGTGGTGCTGATTAATGTTCTAAACTTATCATTCTATTTATCGTGGTCACATAAATTCAGGCAATTTATTGGGATATGGATTTTTGTCCATATTACCCAGCTCTAACACACACACACACACACACACACACACACACACACACACACACACACACACACACACACAAAGAGAGAGAGAGAGAGATTGCAAGATAAATTCACTATAAAAGCAACTATACCCTCCATTCTCTCTCCCCCCTTTCAAATTGCCATCCTCAAGTCGTGAAACAGCTCTCAAACATATATGCATTATAGAGTGACTAAGACAGAGGCCCAAGGCATTGAAGAGCACATTCATAGAGATGCTATACTAATCATAGATTCCAATTTTTCTTATGTTTTATGGTCCTAATGCCGCCCAAAATCCCCATCGTCTCACAATAAAATCCCTCTCGAAAGGATATATCAGACAGAGTGTAAATGTCTTACCTCTTCTTACCACACCTGAGCATTGATATTCCATCTGATAAAACAGTGATTTTTGGCAGTCCACAAGGAAATATGAAAATTAACACAACAAAGAAGAGGAAGAAAATAAACAGTGTTGTATTGTGAGACAACCCAGGCTTTTCTAACATTGAGGACTAACTAAATGGCAAACAAGAATAGAAACTTGACACAAATTAAGTTAACTTGCATTCAAATCCAATACACCCCCAGTGAAATTAATCCCTGAAATACACTGAGTGTACAAAACATTACAAAACACTGCTCTTTCCATGACATAGGCTGACCAGGTGAATACAGGTGAAAGCTATGATCCCTTATTGATGTCACCTGTTAAATCAACTTTAATTAGTGGAGATGAAGGGGAGGAGACAGGTTAAAGAAGGACTTTTAAGCCTTGAGACAATTGAGACATGGATTGTGTATGTGTACCATTCAGAGGGTGAATGGACAAGACAAAAGTGCCATTGAACGATGTAGTAGGTGCCAGGCGCACCGGTTTGAGTGTGTCAAGAACTGCAACGCTGCTGGGTTTTTTACGCTCAATAGTTTCCCGTGTGTATCAAGAATGTTCCACCACCCAAAAGACATCCAGCCAACTTGACACAACTGTGGGAAGCATTGGAGTCAACATGGGCCAGCATCCCTGTGGAACATTTTCGACACCTTGTGGAGTCCATGCCCTGAAGAATTTAGGCTGTTCTGAGGGCAAAAGGGGGTGCAACTCAATATTAGGAAGGTGTATATCCAAACAAAAGACTAAGTCAATGCAAATAGCAAGCTTCAGTTGAACAGCATAGAATGGGAATCAAAACTTTTCACAAAAGTCTTCAACCATCCCACCAGAAACAATCCCTTTTAACCTGGGTCTCCTCTGAGTTGGGGCACCTCCAAGGCCATCCCCTGCCCCAGGCTGGAGATCTGGAGAAGTGGAAGTGACAGGCTTTGGAAGAGGTGCCTCTATCAGGGCCACAGGCATTAGGAGGACCAGGGATACCAAATGCCAAAGAGCCTGTCAGTCACCTGGTCAGTCTGCCCAATGGCTGGCAGAGTAGACAGAAGGTAAGAGAGCCCAGTCTTGCACCTGTCCCTCTCTGTCTCCCCTAATTTGGATTCCCACACTGGCAGGGATGGGTGAGGGATTAAGGGAGAGAAGGGGGTGAGGAGGGAGGGATGAGGGAACCCATAGGCGAATGGCTATTCATACACGTTCGCTCTTCTTCACTCACACACACACACACACACACATACTAGGGGTGTGAACATTTAAACAAAATTGGGATCGTTAACATTTAGAAGAATCCCTAACTGAAAAACAATGGGGGTTTTTCTTGGTTTTTTCTTCACAAAATTCAAACCACAGTGTAGTTATCACAAAACTACCACTAACATGTCCCGATCATCATCATAAAGGGGAAAATGTAAATTACACAAATACTTAACGCAATAATGCTGTAATGTTAGTAGGAGGAGATATGCTCTTGCAAATTATTTGCTACGGATATAAAGCTCTCCACATGTCGCCGTTGTTAACAGTTGAAAAAATGGCAGAAAGTGAGACAGGGAAGTGACAGCAGCGAAGTCCTGTATGGCAATACTTTGAGAAGTTAATGAGAAGGTGGTGAAATGCAAACTTTGTGACATGGAATTGAGCTACAGTGGCACAAAGAAGTGTGATAAGGGACAGAGTGAGAAAATCACAGTGCTGATTACAGAAATGATTGCACATTGATATGCAGCCATTGTCAGTGGTAGAGGATGTTGGCTTCAATACCCTAATGGCATATCTAGAACCAGACTACAAGATGCCGTGTTGAAAGACAGTGATGGCCCTGATGGAGAAATTGTACAATGATTGCTCTGCAAGTAGAAAGTGCAAGCTCTCAAACACCCATACATGGCGTTAACAACAGATTGTTGGATGTCTATGAACACGCTGTCATACATCACTGCAACGAGCCATCACATTGATGAGAAGTGGGATATGAAGTCCCATGTACTGACCACTGAGAACATGGAGGAGAGGCACACAGCAGAGAACCTAAAAATGGCATTAACTACCATCGTTGCTGAGTGGGGGGGGACAGCAGTAAGGTGAGCGCTGTCTGATATCCATGACTGCGGTAGATGGAACTGCATTGCCCCCTAGAGGTCATACGCAGGACCATATCTGCATAGTGAATTCAGATGTCATTTTTAGATTTTTTCTTATATTTTAAACCTTTAAACTATGAAAAAATTTGCAGCTTAAGCGTTAAGGAAATGTTTGTCACATCGCTAACACACTCACACCAACCTGTCTTCTTGTCAGACGCAGTGATACTCTAATCACCTGTTGTCTGCCTGATCGTCTGATGGCAGTCATCGTGACTGACAGAGGGTCAGGACTCAGGAGGATAAAAGGCAATGTGTGTGTGTCTGTGTGTGAGTGTCCTCGCTTGTCCTTGTGACAGAGCATCTCCGAGTACCACCTCAGACAGCGCCAGATGTCCGTGTTCCAGACAGTCACAGACAGAATACAGAAGGCCTACTTTACCAAGGGTTTCTGCAGCCCAGCCAAATGTACACCTGTCTTTCTCGGATGGAATGAAACTTCAATGGTGGAAGGAAACATACCGGTACGAGTTACAAAATCATATTAATCATATTTAATTTGATCAGACACTGCAAAGTGTATTAATCTTTCATAATACTTCTATGACCCGATTATTTCATTATTGTGAGACATAATAGGTTTTATGTAGGTTTTATGACATAAATGTTGGGTGAAGTGTTAGCAATTAAACTCTGCGACCTATCCATTATGAATCATAATGGATAATAATTCAGACCTATTAGCAAGGACACTAAATGGAAGAACTAGTAGCTTACGTAAAGGCTGCCAGCGGACAAAGAGAGGAAGGCTAAACTTAAAAATCCTCTAAAATGGATATTTACAAATGCTACTGATAGATTAAGGTGGACAGCAGTGGCTCCTAATACAATGACGCTGTGAGCTATGTCAATCCCAGCTGTTATTATGCTACTTTAATCAAATCAACTCTTTCCTGTGGACCTGATTGTAAAGTTTGTGCTCAGATGAAAGCAGATACCGGTTTCCAGGCAACACTAGTACTGTCATCCACAAACCCTGTATTCTTCGGGTTAACCACATAGGCACCAGATAAATAAAATAAATACCACATCAAAAGATAATCATGCTTCAACTTGGCTAAGTCAATTACATTCTAGTACATGGATAACAAAAAACAACTTTCAAAATCATTATGTACTTTTGAATCGACAATTGAACAAAAACACAGGAAGTAAAAACATGATAAAATGCAGAGTATGAGTCATCATTCGACAGTGATAATTTTTTTTTTTGGGGGGGGGGGACTTATGGGCATTTTTTGGGGGAGAGACTGCTAGCTTTCCTACTGGACACAATCTAACACCTGGGTATCTGGTGGTTCACCTCTGGTTCTTTCCCAGAGTAAGTAGATAAAGGAAGACAAATAAAATCAATTTGGGGAGAGGAGCAGTGCTGGCGAGCCGTTGGGCCTCCCTGTCTCTGTTTGTGGTATTAATATGAGCCCAGCTATCCCAGGGGTCTCTGGGCTCTGTCCATCTAGTGAAAAGGGACACAGACGCCACAATCAGAGGGCTGGGGCATGGTGGCCTTGAAGCTGCCTTTGCCGCCCAAGGGGAAACAAGCAAATAGAACAATTGAATTAAACTACAAACATTCTCCCTCCACCGCCCCTGGCTCTAGGGGAGTATGCTGGCTTTCTCATCCCTTCTATTTCTCTTTCTGTATGTTCTGGCTCAAAATTGATCCAGGATATGTGAATTGATGTGTATTATGTCCCAACCTTGCAGGCAAAACATTTTTCTTTCTTTCTCCCTTTCTCTCCCTTTCTCTCTCTTCTTTCTCTCCATTTCTCTCCCTTTCTCTCTCTTCTCTCCCTTTCTCTCTCTTTCTCTCCCTTCTCTCCCTTTCTCTCTCTTTCTCTCCCTTTCTCTCTGGCATAACATATATAGGAACTTACATTGCCAACATCTACGAAAATACTCTCTCTCTATCGTCTGTCTCACATGCACTTACACACACACAGTATTCTTCTCCACCATTGCTCTCCTTGTCCTCTCCCTTTTGCCTCACCATATCACCCTGTCTTTCCATCATCTCCACATGGCAAGACTCACAGAAAAGGTCACACTTTCAAAGACCACGGTAATTGATGTTCCAAGTCTCATCTCTTTAGATCCTCTTACCTTATCTGAACGCATTAACAGGCCCACAAGCCCCGCTGGGGAGGAAGAGGAGGGAGGCCGGAACATTAGCAAATGGCTTCCGCGTTCAAATTAACGGCCGCTAAGTGCTCATCTACCTACACACAATATCTTGTCAAGGAAGTGTAGCTACTGACAGATAGAGTGAGGGAGTGAGGAGAGAGAGAGAGAGAGGAGGAGAGAGAGAGAGAGAGAGAGAGAGAGAGAGAGAGAGAAGAGAGAGAGCAGAGAGTGAAGAGAGAGAAAGGAGAGTGAGAGGAGAGAGAGAGGAGAGAGAGAGAGAGAGAGAGAGAGAGAGAGAGAGAGAGAGAGAAAGGAGAGATAACCAAGATAACAAGCTATTTATCTGAAAGCTGTCTGCCTGCCTTCACCTGAGCATTAGAATAAACAGGTTTCCATTAATGTCCCTCATCACAGATGCACTGTGGGAAAGGAACAGCGCACCACTGGGGAAATGATCGTTATCAGCGTAATCACAGCTGATTCCTCCCTGCTTTTTAGTGCTCCAACACTCCCACAACAAATTGGCTATCACCATATTTCAATGAAATGTTCTGGCTGCGGATGTCTACAAAAGAGCAGTAAGAATGGCTGACAGTTTAGTGTTGTATTTTGAAAGTAATTGTGGGGTTATTAGGTTTAATGTGTGTTTTGGGGGAAAGAGCATCTGCTCAAATTATAGTTTGAAAAATAGCTAAATTTCAGCCCATGACTTCAACTGTCGTCTCCTTCCAAACAAAGAGGAATGGCAGGGTGTTATCGGAATGCAGTGTGGCGGGTAAAGGCATAAAAGGGGAGAGCGTGAAAAAGTTTCGGGACACTTTTCTGACGGATGCACTTCAGCAAATACACTTCCTGAACAGAACACAAGTTAAACACTGAAAGGGCCTGAAATAAGAAGAGACGGAAAACTGGAATAAGTTCAAGTTTGTTGGTTAAGTTGTCTGCAAATTAGGCTCCCGTATATGGACTTTATTCATCAATCAATCTATCAAAAACAGTAAGGCTACTTACTCCATTTCAAGGATATTGGGCTAAAAATAGTCTAATCTTGGGTTACAAGAAAATATGTATGAGTTAATATAAAGAGGAGTTTTCTATTGACTCATGCAATCAACATGTTTTATGCAATTAAAGGAAGACAACGTTTATTCTCACAGTAGAAAGATAAAGTTCTTGCCTCTTCTACTTGACTAGGCTCCTTCATCTGTTCTCTATTCAACTGTGCATATTATCTTGATATGACTGACCTATGTTTGACTCTGAACTAACTTTGATTATACTAGTCATTCCATCTGTAGCCATAGATCTAGCCTATACTGTTAACTCAATATCCAGCTGATTGCGGTTCCATTGCTCATTGCTATTGGCCTAGTGCTGTTATGTTCTGTTGTGTAGGCTGAGCTCTGAGCTTTATAGCTGCAGTGCTGATTACACTACGGGCCACACAATTAACTACAGGGTCAACCCAAGGTCAGGCCAACGAGTGTGTGGCGTCGGGACAAATCGCTTTTAGAGAAGGGGATGAGAGGCGATCAACTTACACACACACACACACACAGTCACACACAGATACAGATCAGACACACATACACACACACACACACACACAGTCACACACATATACAGATCAGACACACACACACACACACACACACACAGTCACACACAGATCCAGATCAGACACACACACACACACACACACACACACACACACACACACACACACACACACACACACACACACAGTCACACACACATATACAGATCAGACACACACACACACACACACACACACACACACACAGATACAGATCAGACACACACACACACACACACACCCATTAGCCTCACTCACAGTGGTAAGCAGCCAGGTGCAAGAGCAGACTGTTAGTGAAGAGAAAAATACTTTAATGATGCTTTGATCTGTTTGCCTCCTGCTTTCGCTGACAGTGTAACACTACGAGCAGGGAAACTTTATTTTAGGTGTCAACACCAGACCTGGGTTCAAACCAATGATGTATATAAACCCTGGATTGCTGATGCTATGTGTTGGCCGATTAAAGGCTTTGAAGCCACTGGTCGGCCATATTGGTACTCCTCAGAAGGAGCAGTCCTCCATAGGAATGAATGCAATGTAAGATATATCAAGGACAAAATTACATGTATTTGAGTATTTCTTTGTTGGAGTGGAGACAGCAACATTAGTAAAAAATAAAAATAAACTTTAAGGAATAGGTTTTTATATACAGTGAGGGAAAAAAGTATTTGATCCCCTGCTGATTTTGTATGTTTGCCCACTGACAAAGAAATGATCAGTCTATAATTTTAATGGTAGGTTTATTTGAACAGTGAGAGACAGAATAAGAACAACAAAATCCAGAAAAACGCTGTCAAAAATGTTATAAATTGATTTGCATTTTAATGAGGGAAATAAGTATTTGACCCCCTCTCAATCAGAAAGATTTCTGGCTCCCAGGTGTCTTTTATACAGGTAATGAGTTGAGATTAGGAGCACACTCTTAAAGGGAGTGCTCCTAATCTCAGTTTGTTACCTGTATAAAAGACACCTTTCCACAGAAGCAATCAATCAATCAGATTCCAAACTCTCCACCATGGCCAAGACCAAAGAGCTCTCCAAGGATGTCAGGGACAAGATTGTAGACCTACACAAGGCTGGAATGGGCTACAAGACCATCGCCAAGCAGCTTGGTGAGAAGGTGACAACAGTTGGTGTGATTATTCGCAAATGGAAGAAACACAAAAGAACTGTCAATCTCCCTCGGCCTGGGGCTCCATGCAAGATCTCACATTGTGGAGTTGCAATGATCATGAGAACGGTGAGGAATCAGCCCAGAACTACACGGGAGGATCTTGTCAATGATCTCAAGGCAGCTGGGACCATAGTCACCAATAAAACAATTGATAACACACTACGCCGTGAAGGACTGAAATCCTGCAGCACCCGCAAGGTCCCCCTGCTCAAGAAAGCATATATACAGGGCCGTCTGAAGTTTGCCAATGAATATCTGAATGATTCAGAGGAGAACTGGGTGAAAGTGTTGTGTTCAGATGAGACCAAAATCAAGCTCTTTGGCATCAACTCAACTCGCTGTGTTTGGAGGAGGAGGAATGCTGCCTATGACCCCAAGAACACCATCCCCACCATCAAACATGGAGGTGGAAACATTATGCTTTGGGGGTGTTTTTCTGCTAAGGGGACAGGACAACTTCACCGCATCAAAGGGACGATGGTCGGGGCCATGTACCGTCAAATCTTGGGTGAGAACCTCCTTCCCTCAGCCAGGGCATTGAAAATGGGTCGTGGATGGGTATTCCAGCATGACAATGACCCAAAACACACGGCCAAGGCAACAAAGGAGTGGCTCAAGAAGAAGCACATTAAGATCCTGGAGTGGCCTAGCCAGTCTCCAGACCTTAATCCCATAGTAATTCTGTGGAGGGAGCTGAAGGTTCGAGTTGCCAAACGTCAGCCTCGAAACCTTAATGACTTGGAGAAGATCTGCAAAGAGGAGTGGAACAAAATCCCTCCTGAGATGTATGCAAACCTGGTGTCCAACTACAAGAAACGTCTGACCTCTGTGATTGCCAAGAAGGGTTTTGCCACCAAGTACTAAGTCATGTTTTGCAGAAGGGTCAAATACTTATTTCCCTCATTAAAATGCAAATCAATTTATAACATTTTTGACATGCGTTTTTCTGGATTTTTGTTGTTGTTATTCTGTCTCTCACTGTTCAAATAAACCTACCATTCAAATTATAGACTGATCATGTCTTTGTCAGTGGGCAAACGTACAAAATCAGCAGGGGATCAAATACTTATTTCCCTCACTGTATATATATATATATATATATATGATCAGTTCACATAATATAATTTTAAAGTATACATTGAGTGTACAAAACATTAGGAACATCTGCTCTTTCCATGACATAGACTGACCAGGTGAAATATGCTGTATAATCCCTTATTGATGTCACCTGTTAAATCCACTTCAATCAGTGTAGATGAAGGGGAGGAGACCTTTTACTGCAGTGGGTTAAATCAGGGTCACACAGAGTGATTATTGGTAGTCTTAAACAAATCTACTTTGAAAGAAAAGTATACAACACACATGGTAAAGGGCTTTAAAAAAAATAAGACATGTGTACCATGTCAGATATAGAGTTGAAATGCATTCAATTTTGAGTTTGCATCCCAATATTACACTTTATATACAGTGGGGGGAAAAAGTATTTAGTCAGCCACCAATTGTGCAAGTTCTCCCACTTAAAAAGATGAGAGAGGCCTGTAATTTTCATCATAGGTACACGTCAACTATGACAGACAAAATGAGATTTTTTTTTCTCCAGAAAATCACATTGTAGGACTTTTAATTAATTAATTTGCAAATTATGGTGGAAAATAAGTATTTGGTCAATAACAAAAGTTTCTCAATACTTTGTTATATACCCTTTGTTGGCAATGACACAGGTCAAACGTTTTCTGTAAGTCTTCACAAGGTTTTCAGACACTGTTGCTGGTATTTTGGCCCATTCCTCCATGCAGATCTCCTCTAGAGCAGTGATGTTTTGGGGCTGTCGCTGGGCAACACGGACTTTCAACTCCCTCCAAAGATTTTCTATGGGGTTGAGATCTGGAGACTGGCTAGGCCACTCCAGGACCTTGAAATGCTTCTTACGAAGCCACTCCTTCGTTGCCCGGGCAGTGTGTTTGGGATCATTGTCATGCTGAAAGACCCAGCTACGTTTCATCTTCAATGCCCTTGCTGATGGAAGGAGGTTTTCACTCAAAATCTCACGATACATGGCCCCATTCATTCTTTCCTTTACACGGATCAGTCGTCCTGGTCCCTTTGCAGAAAAACAGCCCCAAAGCATGATGTTTCCACCCCCATGCTTCACAGTAGGTATGGTGTTCTTTGGATGCAACTCAGCATTCTTTGTCCTCCAAACACGACAAGTTGAGTTTTTACCAAAAAGTTCTATTTTGGTTTCATCTGACCATATGACATTCTCCCAATCCTCTTCTGGATCATCCAAATGCACTCTAGCAAATTTCAGACGGGCCTGGACATGTACTGGCTTAAGCAGGGGGACACGTCTGGCACTGCAGGATTTGAGTCCCTGGGCAAAGTAGTGTGTTACTGATGGTAGGCTTTGTTACTTTGGTCCCAGCTCTCTGCAGGTCATTCACTAGGTCCCCCCGTGTGGTTCTGGGATTTTTGCTCACCGTTCTTGTGATCATTTTGGGGTGAGATCTTGCGTGGAGCCCCAGATCGAGGGAGATTATCAGTGGTCTTGTATGTCTTCCATTTCCTAATAATTGCTCCCACAGTTGATTACTTCAAACCAAGCTGCTTACCTATTGCATATTCAGTCTTCCCAGCCTGGTGCAGGTCTACAGTTTTGTTTCTGGTGTCCTTTGACAGCTCTTTGGTCTTGGCCATAGTGGAGTTTGGAGTGTGACTGTTTGAGGTTGTGGACAGGTGTCTTTTATACTGATAACAAGTTCAAACAGGTGCCATTAATACAGGTAACGAGTGGAGGACAGAGGAGCCTCTTAAAGAAGAAGTTACAGGTCTGTGAGAGCCAGAAATCTTGCTTGTTTGTAGGTGACCAAATACTTATTTTCCACCATAATTTGCAAATAAATTCATTAAAAATCCTACAATGTGATTTTCTGGATATTTTTTTCACAGGACTTCTTATCAGTCAGGAGTTATTGGGAGTACACATTCCTACAGTCTACTGCAGTCCACTAATAATTACACTTCTCATACACAAAGAGCTTAAATCTAACACTACATTACATCTCTAAGAATATACAGTTGAAGTCGGAAGTTTACTTACACTTAGGTTGGAGTCATTAAAACTCGTTTTTCAACCACTCCACAAATTTCTTGTTGACAAACTATAGTTTTGGCAAGTCGGTTAGGACATCTACTTTGTGCATGACACAAGTAATTTTTCCAACAATTGTTTACAGACAGATTATTTCACTTATAATTCACTGTATCACAATTCAAGTGGGTCAGAAGTTACATACAAGTTGACTGTGCCTTTAAACAGCTTGGAAAATTCCAGAAAATGATGTCATGGCTTTAGAAGCTTCTGATAGGCTAATTTACATCATTTGAGTCAATTGGAGGTGTACCTGTGGATGTATTTCAAGGACTATCTTCAAACTCAGTGCCTCTTTGCTTGACATCATGGGAAAATCAAAAATAATCAGCCAAGACCTCTGAAAAAGAATTTTAGACCTCCACAAGTCTGGTTCATCCTTGGGAGCAATTTCCAAACGCCTGAAGGTACCACGTTCATCTGTACAAACAATAGTACGCAAGTATAAACACCATGGGACCACGCAGCCGTCATACCGCTCAGGAAGGAGACACGTTCTGTCTCCTAGAGGTGAACGTACTTTGGTTCGAAAAGTGTAAATCAATCCCAGAACAACAGCAAAGGACCTTGTGAAGATGCTGGAGGAAACAGGTACAAAAGTATCTATATCCACAGTAAAACGAGTCCTATATTGACATAACCTGAAGGGCCGCTCAGCAAGGAAGAAGCCACTGCTCCAAAACCGCCATAAAAATGCCATTCTACGGTTTGCAACTGCACATGGGGACAAAGATCGTACTTTTTGGAGAAATGTCCTCTGGTCTGATGAAACCAAAATAGAACTGTTTGGCCATAATGACCATTGTTATGTTTGGAGGAAAAAGGGGGATGCTTGCAAGCCAAAGAACACCATCCCAACGTGAAGCACGGGGGTGGCAGCATCATGCTGTGTGGGTGCTTTGCTGCAGGAGGGACTAGTGCACTTCACAAAATAGATGTCATAATGAGGAAGGAAAATGTGTGGATATATTGAAGCAACATCTCAAGACATCAGTCAGGAAGTAAAATCTTGGTCGCAAATGGGTCTTCCAAATGGACAATGACCCCAACCATACTTCCAAAGTTGTGGCAAAATGGCTTAAGGACAACAACGTCAAGGTATTGGAGTGGCCATCAGAAAGCCCTGACCTCAATCCTATAGAAAATGTGTGGGCAGAACTGAAAAAGCGTGCGTGAGCAAGGAGGCCTACAAACCTGACTCAGTTACACCAGCTCTGTCAGGAGGAATGGGCCAAAATTCACCCAACTTATTGTGGGAAGCTTGTGGAAGGCTACCCAAAACGTTTGACCCAAGTTAAACAATTTAAAGGCAAGGCTACCAAATACTAATTGAGTGTATGTAAACTTCTGACCCACTGGGAATGTAATGAAAGAAATAAAAGCTGAAATAAATAATTCTCTCTACTAATATTCTGACATTTCACATTCTTAAAATAAAGTGGTGATCCTAACTGACCTAAAACAGGGCATTTTTACTAGGATTAAACGTCAGGAATTGTGAAAAACTGAGTTTAAATGTATTTGGCTAAGATGTATGTAAACTTCTGACTTCAACTGTATATAAAACTGTATATTCATACTAAGAGTATATAATGATATAAAACAGTAAAGATATAAAACCGTGTTATAGAACAGTAATGTGCGATCTATCAGCTCCAACCCCAAACATATGGCTCCTATTCAACCGGTATGGAATCATTCTGGCCCTCAGAGATAGGCCCCCTTTGTACATTCCCTCTACCCAAATAAATCAAATCAAATTCAAATCAAATTGTATTTGTCACATGCGCTGAATACAACAGGTGTAGACCTTACCTTGAAATGCTTACTTACAAGCCCTTAACCAACAATTAAGTTTTAAGAAAATAGAGTTAAGAAAATATTTACTAAATAAACTAAAGTAAAAAAAGAAATATATATAAAACACAATATAATAACAATAATGAGGCTATATACAGGGGGTACCGGTACATAGTCAATGTGTGGGGCTACAGGTTAGTCGAGGTAATTTATATATGTAGGTAGGGGTAAAGTGATTATGCAGAGATAATAAACAGCGAGTAGCAGCAGTGGGGGCGCGGGGCGCGGGGGGGGGGTCAATGTAAATAGTCCGGGAGGCCATTCCATGAATTGGTCAGCAGTCTTATGGCTTAGGGGTAGAAGCTGTTAAGGAGCAATGCACATAGGTCATCCCATCTAACCAGTAACACGATAATTACTACTGTTAGGCTAATTATACAATTATAAACAGACTAAAACGGGCTCAAGTCAAATAGTCTCCAACAAAACATTGAGACAATTGAGACATAGATTGTGTATGTGTGCCATTCATAAGGTGAATGGGCATGACAAAAGATGTAAGTGCCTTTGAATGGGGTATAGTAGTAGGTGCCAGGCGCAGCGTTTTTAGTGGGTCAAGAACTGCAACTGTCAACAGTTTCCTGTGTGTATCAAGAATGGTCCACCACCACCAACGGACACCCAGACAATTTGATATAACTGTGGGAAGCATTGGAGTCAACATGGGCCAGCATCCCTGTGGAACACTTGACACCTTGTAGTCCATGCCCCAGCGAATTGAGGCTGTTCTGAGGGCAAAAGGGGGTGCAACTCAATATTAGGAAGGTGCTCCTAATGTTTTGTACACTCAGTGTCTATAGTAGTGTCTATAATTGAATACATTTGTCATAGATTAATGTAGACGTTAATAAATGCATTTCTATAGCTTCCAAAATCATTTTTTACAATGGAGGAGGAGTACCAAAATGGCTGCGCGGTGGCTTCAATACAGTGCCCCTTGTCAGTCATCCAGGGTTTATACACATCATTGGTACAAACTCTATTTGAAATCATTTCAAATACTTAATGCTGTGCTTGATTGAGCTTCACTGTTGCAATGGGACCAATAGAAAAGTCCCAAAAGTGCAAACCCCGCCCACCTGGCATTTGAACCCAGGTCTTGTCAACACATGGGGCATGCATCAGGTGAGTGCCATAATCTGCTTGTAACAGGGTAATACTGTAGTTCTTCTTTTCATCGATTCTCATGAGTTTATTAGGATTTTAATATTGTGTTTTTGGGGGGATTAGGTAACAATTCTAGGTCAAAGGTAACCTGTTTAACAATGCCAAAAATACTACTTACAATGGGGAAAAAAGGATTTAGTCAGCCACCAATTGTGCAAGTTCTCCCACTTAAAAAGATGAGAGAGCCCTGTAATTTTCATCATAGGTTCACGTCAACTATGACAGACAAAATGAGAAAATCACATTGTACGATTTTTTATGAATTTATTTGCAAATTATGGTGGAAAATAAGTATTTGGTCAATAACAAAAGTTTCTCAATACTTTGTTATATACCCTTTGTTGGCAATGACACAGGTCAAACGTTTTCTGTAAGTCTTCACAAGGTTTTCACACACTGTTGCTGGTATTTTGGCCCATTCCTCCATGCAGATCTCCTCTAGAGCAGTGATGTTTTGGGGCTGTCGCTGGGCAACATGGACTTTCAACTCCCTCCAAAGATTTTCTATGGGGTTGAGATCTGGAGACTGGCTAGGCCACTCCAGGACCTTGAAATGCTTCTTACGAAGCCACTCCTTCGTTGCCCGGGCGGTGTGTTTGGGATCATTGTCATGCTGAAAGACCCAGCTACGTTTCATCTTCAATGCCCTTGCTGATGGAAGGAGGTTTTCACTCAAAATCTCACGAAACATGGCCCCATTCATTCTTTCCTTTACACGGATCAGTCGACCTGGTCCCTTTGCAGAAAAACACCCCCAAAGCATGATCTTTCCACCCCCATGCTTCACAGTAGGTATGGTGTTCTTTGGATGCAACTCAGCATTCTTTGTCCTCCAAACACGACGAGTTGAGTTTTTACCAAAAAGTTATATTTTGGTTTCATCTGACCATATGACATTCTCCCAGTCCTCTTCTGGATCATCCAAATGCACTCTAGCAAACTTCAGACGGGCCTGGACATGTACTGGCTTAAGCAGGGGGACACGTCTGGCACTGCAGAATTTGAGTCCCTGGCGGCGTAGTGTGTTACTGATGGTAGGCTTTGTTACTTTGGTCCCAGCTCTCTGCAGGTCATTCACTAGGTCCCCCCGTGTGGTTCTGGGATTTTTGCTCACCGTTCTTGTGATCATTTTGACCCCACGGGGTGAGATCTTGCGTGGAGCCCCAGATCGAGGGAGATTATCAGTGGTCTTGTATGTCTTCCATTTCCTAATAATTGCTCCCACAGTTGATTTCTTCAAACCAAGCTGCTTACCTATTGCAGATTCAGTCTTCCCAGCCTGGTGCAGGTCTACAATTTTGTTTCTGGTGTCCTTTGACAGCTCTTTGGTCTTGGCCATAGTGGAGTTTGGAGTGTGACTGTTTGAGGTTGTGGACAGGTGTCTTTTATACTGATAACAAGTTCAAACAGGTGCCATTAATACAGGTAACGAGTGGAGGACAGAGGAGCCTCTTAAAGAAGAAGTTACAGGTCTGTGAGAGCCAGAAATCTTGCTTGTTTGTAGGTGACCAAATACTTATTTTCCACCATAAATTAGAAATAAATTAATAAAAAATCCTACAATGTGATTTTCAGGATTTTTTTCTTCTCAATTTGTCTGTCATAGTTGACGTGTACCTATGGTGAAAATTACAGGCCTCTCTCATCTTTTTAAGTGGGAGAACTTGCACAATTGGTGGCTGACTAAATACTTTTTTTCCCCACTGTATAATTGTATTATGTTATAAGCAGTTTACAAGCACGTAATGAGTGTCTTCTATGTGGAATAAAGCTTGGAATATATTTTCATAAATACGCTTTTATTTTCAAATGCTATCAAGGGGTCATTTTTTGAGTTTTCTAAGGGAATATGTACGACTGGGAGGGAGTGACAAGGAATGAACTTCACTGATTAATTGATTCATGAATTTCACTTTCAAGTCAGGATGAAATAGATGTAATCGTGCCTACCTATGGATAGATGGATAGATACTGTAGATAGATGGATGGACTGAGAGCTGTTTTTAAGCCAATGCCATATGCAATATTAAGAGAGTGACAGTGGTTGGAGAGAGCGACACTGGTTTTAGCAACAGCATGGAAAGGGATGGGCACTGAGCCACTTATAAAAGATTCATCCATGCTCTACCACCCTCTGCCATTAGTAACTATGTGTGTGCTAGATTTTGCACACACACACACACACACACACGCACACACACGCACACAGCATAGGGCCATGTGGAAATAGAAACTTCACGCTCAAGCCCACACACAAGTCAATGTTCACTAAAAGTCACATATACGGAATACGAATGAAGAGGAATGATGTTTAACCAAGTCCACTGGCCCTTGCACAATGGAAGTCTCCCTCTGTCTCTCTGGCTTGTCAACATCCTGTTTCAGTGTCGCCCCATGGTGTCGCCTAATTTTGCTGCTTGTTTTTGCCTGCTTGGCTTGGTATAGTAGCTAGCTCGCATGTTAGCTCAGTTAGCTAGCTAGCTTTATTTGCATTATTTTTAGCATTTTTAGGCTAGCTAGCTACTCGACCAGGTGAGGAAAGCAGCTTACTTTATCTAGTTAGGCTACTCCACCAATGAGGACTTGTTTGACATGTATGTCAGTTCTCTTTTAGGGACATGAATCTGGCAAAACATTTATAAAATACCTGAACACATCTCCCCTGAACAAATACAGCTGTGTCTGTCTGTCTGAAAATGTGGGCTGGACTCAGTTGATACAATGTTGCAAGTTTGCTAGCAAGAGCGTGAGCTCAAGACAGACAGCAAGGCAGAGAGGATTGAAAGACTATGCTACTTTAAGTTTATAAAAAAAATATAAACAGTTGTTGGTTCAGAATAATACCATTACTGTGCCAGCCCTATGTGTGCTGCAAGAAGTGGCACCAATCCAGCACACACACACACACACACACACACACACACACACACACACACACACACACACACACACACACACACACACACACACACACACACACAGTGTGTACTGCCACTCAGGCAGTGTTGTGAGATGCATTTTTCCACCGGTGAGTGTAATTCTGCCATCATATCCCCACCCTGCACCCCCTTCCCTAACCTCCACCCTCCACTCCCCATTAATTTCCACTCTCCGCACCCATCTCACACGGGAGGCCATATAGGCCTTCCCATTTAGGGGTGTTCTGTACGATTCCGCACCCCGTCTCATCCTGCACCACCACCACTTCCTCTTCCCCTGAATCTGGGGTGCACTGAGTGTCTCTACACCCGGAGAGCGATGGCTCCTGCCAGAGCCCTGGGCAGAGGCAGAGGCAGAAAAGGCAGCCGAGGCGTCACACACACAGGGGCCATAAATAGCCTGGGCCCTGCCTGTGACATTACCTGCCTACGACAAGATAATCATGATGAATCGCTGCCGAGCTAACCGGCAGCACCAGGGAACAAAGAGAGAGGCTTCGACGCAGCGAGAAAGCACTTCTTCTCCCTCTCTTCTCTCTCTTTTCTTTCTCTCAGTCATGCCTCCCTCTTCCTTCTTTCTCTCATGCCTCCCTCTCTCTTCTCTCTCTCGCTTCTCTTTCTCTCTCTTTTCTATCTTTCATGCCTCCCCGTCTCTTCTCGCACTCTTTTCTTCCTCTCATGCCTCCCTCTCTCTTCTCTCTCTCTCTCTCTTTTCTTTCTCTGATGCCTCCCTCTCTCTTCTCTCTCTCTCTCTCTTTTCTTTCTCTGATGCCTCCCCGTCCCTCTTCTCTCTTTGTCTTTTCTATATGCTTTCTACAAAGAAGAAAGAGCGCTAGAGTATAATAGAAAATAGTCAAATAGAGGTTGAATGCTAACAATGGTGTTGTGATGAAGCAGGGGTGTAGTGAGGGTTGTTGTACCTCGGTATAAATTGCTGCCTAGATGTGGCGGAACAATGGTAGGGGTTGTGGATAATGCAGTGCCTACGTTAACAGGTGAAACCCTCAACAATGGATAACAATGAAGCTCTACAAAGCTATGCAGAGTATAATGGTGGTTATGTTGCTTCATCAAAGGTAGTAATAAAATAATAGGCAAGGAAAATGTTCCGGAGAGGAATATAACATTATTCCACACCACAGGAGGTTGGTGGTGCCTTAATTGGGGAGAACGGGCTCGTGGTAATGACTGGAGTGGAATCAGTGGAATGGTATCAAATACATTAAACACATGGTTTCCAGGTGTTTGATGCCATTCCATTTGCTCCGTTCCGGCCACTGTTCCACACTGATGGAAACTCACTATTCATTTGTTAGCATTGTCATCTGTTGCTTAACCTTTTATTGCAGTGGGCTAAATCAGAGTCACACATAGTGTTTCTTGGTAGCCTGAGGATAGGATAGGATAGGATAGGATAGGATAGGATAGGATAGGATAGGATAGGATAGGATAGGATAGGATAGGATAGGATAGGATAGGATAGGATAGGATAGGATAGGATAGGATAGGATAGGATTAACTTTAATGTTCCAAGGGGAAAATTGTCTTAGACACACAGTACTGCTGTATACAAAATAGACACTATACATTACATACTCAACATAATACATACATTGCACGTTACCCTTATCATCATACACTTCTTTTATAGCCACATACATAATACTTAGCATATTCCCTTATTCTGTCAGTTGCATACTAACACAACTCAGTTTTACTTATTGCTGTTTAGGTATTTGATGGACATGGGAATGAAGGAGTACTTATACCTGTTCCGCTTACATGTGGGGACCCTATAGTGTCTGCCTGAGGGGAGGGACTCTATAGTGTCTGCCTGAGGGGAAGAGGGACTCTATAGTGTCTGCCTGAGGGGAGGGACTCTATAGTGTCTGCCTGAGGGGAGAAGGGACCCTATAGTGTCTGCCTGAGGGGAGGAGGGACCCTATAGTGTCTGCCTGAGGGGAGGAGGGACCCTATAGTGTCTGCCTGAGGGGAGGGACTCTATAGTGTCTGCCTGAGGGGAGGAGGGACCCTATAGCGTCTGCCTGAGGGGAGGAGGGACCCTATAGTGTCTGCCTGAGGGGAGGAGGGACCCTATAGTGTCTGCCTGAGGGGAGGAGGGACTCTATAGCGTCTGCCTGAGGGGAGGAGGCACCCTATAGTGTCTGCCTGAGGGGAGGAGGGACCCTATAGCGTCTGCTTGAGGGGAGGAGGGACCCTATAGTGTCTGCGTGAGGGGAGGAGGGACCCTATAGTGTCTGCCTGAGGGGAGGAGGGACCCTATAGTGTCTGCCTGAGGGGAGGAGTGACCCTATAGTGTCTGCCTGAGGGGAGGAGGGACCCTATAGCGTCTGCATGAGGGGAGGAAGGACCCTATAGATCTGTTCAGATCTGGTCTGAAAAAATATTCTGTGCTTGTCTGATAACGGTCTGTTCAAAACATTTCTGCAGGGAGGGATGTTGCCTCACACCCATGACCTTCATGGCAGTTTGTATCAGGAGGGCAACTTAGGATTTCAGTTGGACTGATAAATTGCCAAACCAGACTCTTAAACAAATCTACTTGAAACGAAAGTATACACCTCACTCACATGGTTATGGGCTTTAAAAAAAGAAGACACCTGTACCATGTCAGATATAGAGTTGAAATGTATTCAATTTTGAGTTTGCATCCCAATATTACACTTTATATACATCACAGACGACTAAAATATAACAAAACCGTTTGACATAGAAACACCGGATTTTCAGCTGGGCTTTTTAAATAATGTTGATTAATTATTCAATTATGAAACATATTAATAACACTACACCCATGAGGCCACTAAAGGGTGATTTGGTCATTTGACTGCAGGAAAGGGCTACAATGGCCTTAAATCTACCTGACTCCTCATCATTTATGCTCTTAAAATAAATAGGAGAATAGATTACAACTTGTTTGATTATGGAGCTATAGAGAACAGCACACATTGCAATTATCAATCATCCCATCACCAGATCACATTTACAGTTCTTCCCACCACTCTACACTGCCCATTCTCAGTCTTCCCAGTTCCCACACCTGAGTTATACAGAATACTTTTTGAATATTGCATGAGTCTTTAACTTAGCAGAGAGGCATGGGCTGTTATTCAGGATTCATCATGGCTGGGACATCTTTAAGTGTGACTTCCAGACAGACAGGACAGGACAGGGTTGGGAGGTCAGAGAGATGACTAAACTGGATGTCTGTGGTAGCCCTTTCCTGCAGTCAAATGACCTATTGGTCTCATAGGTGGAATGTTATTAGTATTTTTCATAATTTCATAATTAATCAACGTATTTTTTTTTAAAGGCTGAAAATCAGGTGTGTCTATGTGAAACAGTTTTGTTACATTTCAGTTTTCTGTGATGTATATTTTATTTTTTTATTTTTTATAAAGTCTAATATTGAATACATTTTAACTCTATATCTGACATGGTACAGGTGTCTTCTTTTTTGTAAGCTCATAACCATGTGTGTGAGATGTATACTTCTGTTTCAAAGTAGATTTGTTTAAGACTACTAAGAGGCACTCTTTGTGACCCTGATGTAGCCCACTGCAGTAAAAGGTGAAAGAGCCTTCTCTCGCCGTCTCATGTTCATGACTCTTCATGTCTGCTGTGAAGCTGCTACAATCTCAGACCAGGCCGCCTTGTTAGCGCTTACTCAGGTCCTTGCAGTGTGTTGGGGGGATATGTGTGTGTTTGGGGGGATGTGTGCATGTGTGTGTGTTTGTTTGTGTGTGCAGGGGGGTTGTGTGTGTGTGTCTGTGTCTGTGTGTGTGTGTGTGTGTGTGTGTGTGTGTGTGTGTGTGTGTGTGTGTGTGTGTGTGTGTGTGTGCGTGCGTGCGTGCGTGCGTGCGTGCGTGCGTGCGTGCGTGCGTGCGTGCGTGCGTGCGTGCGTGCGTGCGTGCGTGCGTGTGTGTGTGTGTGTGTGTGCGTGTGTGTGTGTGTGTGTGTGTGTGTAAACAGATGGGAGATTCTGGAGCCATCCCTCCTCATTTCCTACTTTCCCATCTTGGCTCCTCTTCAACTACTACACAGAAGAGAAAAAACACAATCATGTTGCATCCGGTGCCTCCCAGGTAACTGCCATCAGAGTCTCTAACAAGGGCAGTTTATCCGTGAACACATCCTAGGCACGACAGACTGAGAGCCATTGTCTGCATAGTAGTCACCCGCTTCTCTCACTGTGGGACAGTGGAGGCTGCTGAGGGGAGGACGACTCATAAACACATTTGATACCATTCCATTCACTCCATTCCAGCCATTTTACTCCATTCCAGCCATTATTATGAGCCGTCCTCCCCTCAGCAGCCTTCACTGCTGTGGGAGTATGGGGCCTGGTTCCATTTTTGGCCCTCGGGAAAAGTAGGCAATGTTGTCGCTACCTCGCAGTCCATCTTCAACCATGGTGCAATAATTGGAGAAACAAACTGGGAAAACAAGAGCAATTCAGGCTCAGCCGCACTTGAAATACAGAAACAGCAGCATGTGTAGGAGGAGTCTGTGGCAAAGTCTGATTTATGCAACGTTACGCTTACATGACATAATGAATCAAAAGTAATACATTCTAACATGCCATGCTCCAGTCAATGTAGCATATATTAGTAACACTAAAGTCCCACTTGCCAGCAACGGTCATAAAAGTAAAATTTAAGTGCTATTTGGTTTTAAAAGTCTGCATGTGGATTTACTATTTTAGGTAACACTTGACACCTAACGTCATAACACGTTATGACACGGTCATAACACGTTATGACACGGTCATAACTATGTCATAGTAGCGCATAACAGCTGATATAACTTGTCATAACCTGTCATAATATGGTCATAACACTATCATGACCTATATATTTACACCTGTTGTGACATATACTGCATTATTTTATGGCTGGTTATGACACATACATAAGAGTGTCAAAACTCACATTTATTCAAATGTATTTTTTCCTGCCAAGAAGCTTCCTTTCATTTTAAATTTTGTTTCTTAATTTCTTTGTTGTTGTTGTTGTAATGAATTCTTTACAGTCATGTTTTTTTTTCATCATCTTTTAAATAACTTGCAGAAAATACACTTTATGACACTGTCATGAAGCATTATGACCATCCTGTGTCACTTTACTTGGACTAAGAAAATGCACTTTATGACACTGTCAAGAAGCATTATGATCATCATAATCATATAAGCCAGATAGGCCTATCACATACATGCCCTTATGTCAGTCATCAGTCAAAAAGAGGGTGTCTTGTCCTGCTCCTGCAGTCATCCCAGTCATCAGAAACAGAGCATTAGGGTAGGTGCATGTCTGACATCGATTTGTGTGCAATTACAATTTATTATGGTCAACTTCAGAAAATGTTATACAGTGGGGGAAAAAAGTATTTAGTCAGCCACCAATTGTGCAAGTTCTCCCACTTAAAAAGATGAGAGAGGCCTGTAATTTTCATCATAGGTACACGTCACCTATGACAGACAAATTGAAGAAAAAAAATTCCAGAAAATCACATTGTAGGATTTTTTATGAATTTATTTGCAAATTATGGTGGAAAATAAGTATTTGGTCATCTACAAACAAGCAAGATTTCTGGCTCTCACAGACCTGTAACTTCTTCTTTAAGAGGCTCCTCTGTCCTCCACTCGTTACCTGTATTAATGGCACCTGTTTGAACTTGTTATCAGTATAAAAGACACCTGTCCACAACCTCAAACAGTCACACTCCAAACTCCACTATGGCCAAGACCAAAGAGCTGTCAAAGGACACCAGAAACAAAATTGTAGACCTGCACCAGGCTGGGAAGACTGAATCTGCAATAGGTAAGCAGCTTGGTTTGAAGTAATCAACTGTGGGAGCAATTATTAGGAAATGGAAGACATACAAGACCACTGATAATCTCCCTCGATCTGGGGCTCCACGCAAGATCTCACCCCGTGGGGTCAAAATCATCACAAGAACGGTGAGCAAAAATCCCAGAACCACACGGGGGGACCTAGTGAATGACCTGCAGAGAGCTGGGACCAAAGTAACAAAGCCTACCATCAGTAACACACTACGCCGCCAGGGACTCAAATCCTGCAGTGTCAGACGTGTCCCCCTGCTTAAGCCAGTACATGTCCAGGCCCGTCTGAAGTTTGCTAAAGTGCATTTGGATGATCCAGAAGAGGATTGGGAGAATGTCATATGGTCAGATGAAACCAAAATATAACTTTTTGGTAAAAACTCAACTCGTCGTGTTTGGAGGACAAAGAATGCTGAGTTGCATCCAAAGAACACCATACCTACTGTGAAGCATGGGGGTGGAAACATCATGCTTTGGGGCTGTTTTTCTGCAGAGGGCATTGAAGATGAAACGTGGCTGGGTCTTTCAGCATGACAATGATCCCAAACACACCGCCCGGGCAACGAAGGAGTGGCTTCGTAAGAAGCATTTCAAGGTCCTGGAGTGGCCTAGCCAGTCTCCAGATCTCAACCCCATAGAAAATCTTTGGAGGGAGTTGAAAGTCTGTGTTGCCCAGCGACAGCCCCAAAACATCACTGCTCTAGAGGAGATCTGCATCTGCAAAGGGTATATAACAAAGTATTGAGAAACTTTTGTTATTGACCAAATACTTATTTTCCACCATAATTTGCAAATAAATTCATTAAAAATCCTACAATGTGATTTTCTGGATTTTTTTTCCTCATTTTGTCTGTCATAGTTGACGTGTACCTATGATGAAAATTACAGGCCTCTCTCATCTTTTTAAGTGGGAGAACTTGCACAATTGGTGGCTGACTAAATACTTTTTTCCCCCACTGTAACATAAACATACTGTTGACAGGTAGGCTATGGTGTAACGGAATGTTTTGCCTTGTGTGGTAGGTTTTGTGGATTTTGACACTCTTATGTAGGTGTCATAACCAGCCATAAAATAATGCAATATAAGCCACAACAGGTCTAAATATATGTGTCATGACAGTGTTAAAACCATATTATGACAGGTTATTGCAAGTTATGTCAGCTATTATGACATATTATGACCGTGTCTGTCACGACTTCCGCCGAGGCTGCCTCCCCTCCATGTTCGGGCAGGTTTCGGCGTTCGTCGTCACCGGCTTACTAGCTACTGCCGATCCCATTCTCATCACTCCACTTGTCATGTCTTGTCTTGTCAATCACACACACCTGGTGCTCATTCCCCTAATTAGTATGTGTATAAATGTTCCCTCTGTTCCCCTTGTCTTTGTGAGTGATTGTTTCATTGTGAGAGTGAGTAGCTCGGTTGAGCTACTCTTCCATTTGTTATTGCCAAGGTGGAATATTTCCCTTGTGATAGTTTCGTTTTGACGCTGGGTGCGTTTTATTTATGTAAACGGAATAAACTCTGGACTTTGGTGTTTTACCTCCTGCGCCTGACTCCTTCTTTCACACCTCGTCACAGTGTCATAACGTGTTATGACGCTGGGTTTCAATTAAAGTGTTCCCCAATTTTACAACAATGTGGGGAGAACGATATTTGATGCATTAAATAAAAGCGAGTCTCGTCTTGAACAAATTGTTTCAGAAAAGGAACAAAAAAAAGCTTTGTAAATAAACTATAAAACGAATGCTACTATATAAGTTCAGACATTTATTTATTTTTAACTGGCAGGTTGGTGAAATGTCAAATGGATTACTGTTGTTATGATATGATTGTAGTATTATTATTAGTATTACACTGTTTCTAGTTGTCTTTATTATCATGTACTCATCCTTTTGAAGACAGGGCAGAAAGCCTTTTACAGTAGAAAAAACACACACTACTTTATTTTTCCCAGTGTTTGTTCCCTGTTACAGGAGGGGGTCGCAGTTCCGGAGCAACCCACTAGGTGTCCTCCTCCGACAACCTTAGGCACCTCCTCACTCACAGTCTGGACTAATCATGATCCTATTAGTGTCACCTGTGTCTACCTGTTCACCTGTGTATTTATGCCCTCACTTCCCTGTATTCCCTTGCTCAGTTTTCTCTGCTAGTTTCTCGATGCCAAGCAGGTACGAATCGGTGTCTGATCGTGAGACGTATGTACAGGTACTTGAGAAGTGTTTGCCCTGTTTCATTGTTGTTTCAGTCGTAGTTAGTATTTCGTATTTCGTATTTTTGCTGTCAGCCTGTTTTTGGAGACCAATTTGCTCCTCCTTTATTTAATCATGACAAGTCCGTTATTTTGTATCCTGGCTTTGGGACCACCAGTAAAGATCCTTGTTTCACCATCTCTGCCTACTGCCTACTGTCTATCCTGCTCTGCACCTGGGTCACACCTCACACCAACCCTTACACATGGCAGAAAGCCTTTTACAGTTTTGTATTATACATAATAACTTTATTGTCCGCTTTGAATATTTTTGACAGAGAGAGAAAAGGAACTGATGTAAAATATAGCGTAGAGTTGCATGGGGGCGAGAAAAGGATTTTGACATTTCAATGGAAATTAATCATAATCTTGAAGTCTGTTAATAAAGTAAATTATGAAGAAGGAGAGGGCCTAACAATTTGGCAACTTTTGTCTCATCTGGGGGGGTTAGAGATTACTCCCTGTTATTTGAATATCGGACATGAGTATAATGTTCTGGAGCAAAGAAACAGATGTGCCAGTGTTGTACAAAGTATTCTTTGTTCAATTCCATACAGTAGATATCTATTAATCTCCAATCCCTGCATTATTGAATGGCAGAAAATAAGAAGCTTTTGACAGAGAGGGAAATAAGGAGAGAAAGAGAGAAATAGAAAGACAGGATGGAGAGAAAGAAAGATAGGGAGAAAAATAAGAAAGCGACAAGGCCCGACACTGTGCATGAATGCATCATGACTGTCAAATCCATGGCTGATCGTGTTATCCTATTCTGTGACATGACAGACAGAGAATTCCAACTGACAGAGATCTCTCTATCTCCCTGTCGGTCTGTCCTGCCTATCTCTATTCATATACAGACCAGGAAGTTGCACTGGCATTTGGTCAAGGTCGTCGGGCAAGGTTGACAGTGACAGTGAGAAAGAGAGAACGAGAGAAAGAGCATGTAAGAGAGAGAGAGAGAATGATAGAGAGAGAGAGGGTTTACTGCTAATTTTTATTGTTTATTTCACTTTTGTTTATTATCTATTTCACTTGCTTTAGAGAGAGAGAGAGAGAGAGAGAGAGAGAGAGAGAGAGAGAGAGAGAGAGAGAGAGAGAAAGCACTCTTGCGCAGACAAGAACAAAGACTGGGGGGCATTTCCATCAAAAATGACTCTTGAGCACCAACGTGAAGTTCATAGGAGCATATCAAATTGGGTGTCAAACGAAAACTAAGAGTCTATTTTGGGGAAATTAAGGCATAGATACATGTTTCAACCATTTTCCATCTTAAAAATTAGGCATAAGTAAAGGTTTTGATTTCTGGATAAACAGATAGAAAAGGGCTCTCAGAAAACATCTACCAGAAAAAGTATTAAAAGGTAGAAGTACATCAAAACACAATAATGTTGACGTAAAGACCCCTGCCAACTAAAATAAACACTTAAGTTCACAGAAGTAACAAGTAATGGTAGACCTATCAATTAGTTATAATGATTTTACTGATATACATTTTGTTTATGTATTGTTGAGTGATTCAAACTTATAATTCTGTTACCAAATTGGTAACGGAATTAAGAAGAAATCTGTAACGGAATTACTGCAACTGAATTGGCTACAATGGGAAATCATAATAGTCAGAAACCACAGTTGGGTCACCTGCTACTGTCCTCCCTTCCACTGGCATACTGTTATGTTCAGCTCATAACTGTTTTATTTGTCTTTCTGTTAAAACAGTCTGAGTCTGGAGAATCTCTCTCTCTCTCTCTCTCTCTCTCTCTCTCTCTCTCTCTCTCTCTCTCTCTCTCTCTCTCTCTCTCTCTCTCTCTCTCTCTCACGTTGAAAAGTAGTTGACATTTGGTCAGTCCGCCTTCATGTTAACATCCACAGACAGACCAAAACGATACCACGACAACAACAAAAAGAAGGCGAAAGCTAGGGGTATAAAGGTACACGTATTCGTATGGAACGTTTAGTACAGGGACCTCGGTTCAGTCCGCACTGTGAACCTGAATGAATACATGACTTAAAAAATTAAAACACTAGGTCTATAGGCTATGCCTACACTGCGTTGTATGCCTCTTGAGTAAATTTGAGCTGAAAAAACATTTCTGGCTATTCCGTTAAAATAACTAAAGCCTATGCTCACATTGTAATCAAAATTAAAATCTTAATAGGTGCATTTCAAACTGTCGTTTTGTGATGCGCAGCCAGGAACTAGTTATATACGATGGCGAGTGATGGGGTCGATAAACCAGGAGGATTCTCCATCATCATTTAAATCTCCAGTTTGGGAACATTTTGGCTTTCCAGTAGATTACAACGGTGATGAACAGAGTAACTCTCGATGCACTACCACTATGTAGCCACTGCTCAACGAGAATAGCCTATACAGCTGCCTACCCCTCAAGGTAGCACTTTATAATAACTCCACATAATAAAGCATTTAAAATGGATTAGTAAATTGTTTATTTATCACACATTTATAAACAACTTGTAAAGTATTTAATAATGATTCAAAAGATCATTCATATGATGTTTAATATTGGTCCTTATAAACCATTTACTAATCATTAGTTAAGAATGTTTGTGTGGCCTGTGTAATTTCTCACAAAAAGATGGAGATGCAATTGATAGACATTTCAGCAGTACCTGACGCTCCTTAAGGTCTCAAAATGGTCACTAGAACATATCAATTGTTAAACAATAAGCACACAATAATATATTGAACATTTTATTCCAAAACAGTCACACTGTTGTAATAGTGTGATGTAGAGGTCAGCGCGGGACGGATTTCTTCATCCCACACCCGCCCTCACCAGCTAGCTTTCTGTCCGAATACCACCCGCTACCGCAAGAACTGGTCCCGAACCCAATCTCAGTCCAGCAGCAATGTTATTTTAAGTGTATGTGATACAGCTCACTTGCCAGCCATGGTCCCAGCAATCTTACGCCCTATAGGCAATATCAAAATGAGCAATAATAACCTAACAAATATGTTAAATTACCAGAGATTCTCACTTTCCGATTATATTAGGCTATCGGTATTACTAGTCTTAGTTTGAAGAGAGCAGAGTTGGAGAGCCTTGCACTTTCTCGATTTTCAGACGGAGACAAATATGGGTGATCATATTTATTTCTAGGCAATGTAGTAAATATACCCTAATCATATTTAGGAAGTACATTTCCTTGGACAGATAAACTGTCCCGTGCTTCTCCACTCATGCATAGGCTACAGCCTACTCTATTTAACTGAGACCACATGCGCACCTGATCTCGCAGATATGGCTACTGAACTTGAAGCAGCAAGAATGATGACAGCGGACACTTGCACTTTCTCTTGAGCTACGTTCTGCATATAGGATATAGCCTACCTTTTAGGAGGACGATTTGCAGGCAGAGACAAATAAATGGGTAATCAATATTTATTGAAAATGAAATGCTCGCTCACCATGTTAGCCTGTGCGCGCATTTTCCTTTTCAATTATGATTAAAATGTGGGATTGCACGTCAACTCACGTTGGTTGAGCGCCCTCCACTTCTTTTCACTATCAATATGTATTTACATACACTGTATTAACTATAGTGTAATCATATGTCAATTAATTTCCTTGGAAAGATAACTGCCACGTGATTCTCTGCCCATGCATAGGCAGCCTACTGTATTTCATTGAGACCACACATATACTGTAGGCTACTACATTCTAAAAAATGAGGGGTTCAACAGGGGTTCTTCTAAGATCCTCAAAGTTCTTCGAAGGATCTTAGGGTTCTTGGCACTTGGACTTCGGGCTCTTCTGGGAGTTTACCTCATATTTAGATTTTTATTATGCTTTGCCACTAGAATCCTAATAAACCCTGACAACTAAAATATTGTGTTATTGTTGTTATTGTTAAGCGTATTACTACAACATATAGGCCCAGGCTAACACATACAAAGCAGAAAGACGACCATTTCCAAATAATCTGCGGGACAACATAAATATTTTCATCCCAAAGTTGTGTCTGACCGCCTGCTCCCACCCATATGACGCAATGATTTCTGTTGGGACCGGTAGGTACCGCGGGCATTCCGCGGGAATGCAGCCCTCTAGTGTGATGTGCTGAGTAAAACAATGTTTTTTGTTTGAAAATGCTTACATAAGCGTTTCTTGTCATTGACTTTTTTTTAACCAAAAACTAAAGTGTTGATTGCAATCACTCCTTAGAGCAGTCCAATCTCAGTTAACCCAGAATGAAAATGTTGCATTTGGTCTTCTGCATGATTAAGTTTTGGGTCCATACATGTTAGAAATTGGGAGTTCTGGTCTCCACCCTCCCAAAAAGGAAACTCTCAGCCAAAGCCTATGGTTAAAAGACTAAAGCACTGGAAGCAATTAAAAGTTATAGGCCCTACATGTAACATTTCTACCTGTAAATTATACATGTAAAATGTCTACCTCAATCACATATAATTAATGAATAAAAATCCACTAATTGTAGGCTACATCTCTCTGTTTTATGATTAATTTGCGTTTGCGAGTTTTTGTGAATAAAATGTTTGATATATTTGTATATGTGCTTAGTCTTTTACCATTGATTATGTTCTAGGGGCCATTTTGAGACCTTAAGGAGCATCAGGTAGGACTGCTGGAATGTCTACCAATGGCATGTCCATCTTTTTGGGAGAAATTACAATGGTCACTCAAAACATTTATAAAGCAATTTCAGAATGTGGGGGGAACATGTCCCCCCCCCCCGTCCCCAGTGGAAGTTGCGCCCCACTAACTCCAGGTAATAAAGCATTTATAATGGATTAGTAAATATTTACTAACCCATTATAAATGCTTTATTACATGGAGCTATTATAAAGTGCTACCCACCTCAAACATGTTGACACATTTACGCCGACATCACCCCAGTATTCCTACCACTGGAGGAAAAAAAGAAACGCAAAGAAAACAACTCCATCTCACCTCTACATAATAAATAAATTACAAGAGCGATAGGTAGGCCTATGTTTATAGACGCGGATATAGCCCATTCTCGGTGGTTGAGAAAACAAGGTTTCAGCACCTCGTGAAAGTGCTCGACCCAGACGAACTGCGCCCTCTCACACCCATTTCAGCAAACCAGTAGTATCCGCTCAATATAAACAAGCTAAATCTGAAGTTGTCAATGAATTGGCCAATGCACCCTGTGTTGCGGTAATCGTGTTTTCATAAAAATAAAAAAAAGTGTTGGTATTCCTGATTGTGCTTTCATCAGGCATTATGACTCATGATCATATGGAATCAGGAATATCAACACTTTGTATTTTCTTAAATAAACAAAAATGAACTACAGTAACTGTTAGCATTTCATTTTCCCACTGTACCGAAAAACCAAACCCCGAAACCGCAATACTTATACTTGAACCATTACACCCATAATATTAACCAAAGTCACAGAATTGCACTTGATCCAAACATATAACCTCAGCTACAATCATACAATCAATTTGCTAACTACATAACATGGTAATAATTTATTTGAACGGTAAATCACTATTGATAAACTGGGTAAATCAAGATGTAGCCTAGGCCTATTCACAGTACAGGTGAATACATATTCAATAGGAGTGTCTGCATGCATTGAGTTATTGAGCTTGTTTTGGCTGATTTCATGGGGCTACAGATGACAAACAATATGTTTCCCTTCCATTTGGTACTTATTTTAATTCACTGATCAACAACATTTGCATAGAAGTAGCTTATTTTATAAAAATGTGCACCCGTAATGATTGTCATTCAGGAGGCAAGATGGGGTGGCCATCAGAGCACAGTCAGTTTGCTGAGGAAATCAATAATCTTTGGGAGAGAATGAATAATCTTTGAAATCAGCACATTTTGCGTTATGGTTTGTATATTATCACAAACAAAGTACTAGGGTAGTGAATTTACGTTAGCTTTAGCTAGCACGGAAAGTTAACCTACAAAGCTGGAAGCTATTGGTATCTTCTTGCAATGTACTTACTATGACTGTGAAATGTGGTTGTCTAACCTAGCTACTTTATCTTAAGACGAATGCACTAACTGTAAGTCGCTCTGGATAAGAGCGTCTGCTAAATGACTAAAATTTAAATGTGATGAGACTATAACTGACTAAATAGACCCAGAAAAAAACTAAAACGAAACAAAAATTATTTTTCATTTCAGTTGACTAAAACGAGATGACAAAATGATCTGTGACTAAACTCTGACTACTAAGTGGACTGGACATTGAGAGCTTTTTAGTGATAAGCACAGTTAATATTTGCAGCACAGATGTGCAGCACAGTTCTGTTCAGCAGTGGGAAGGAGGCATCGCGCCTGGCAAACACAGCTTACCCTGCGGGGAAGCGAGCGATGCCAGGGAGTGCCAGGGAGTGATCAAGAGAATATGGATTCTGCCTCCCGAGTGGTGCAGCGGTCTAAGGCACTGCATCGCAGTGCTTGAGGCGTCACTACAGACCCGGGTTCGATCCCAGGCTGTGTCGCAGCCGGCTGCGACCGGGAGACCCATGAGGCGGCGCACAATTGGCCTAGCCTCGTCCGGGTTAGGGGAGGGTTTGGCCGGGTTGTACGGTGTTTCCTCCGACACATTGGTGCGGCTGGCTTCCGGGTTAAGCGAGCAGTGTGTTAAGAAGCAGTGCGGCTTGGCAGGGTTGTGTTTCGGAGGACGCATGGCTCTCTAACTACCAATTGACAAGACTAACTAATAATTGGATATCACAAAATTGGGGAGAAAAACGGTTTAAAAGTTTTAAAAAATTAAGAATATAAGGATTCTGAGCTTTGATCAACGCTGGGAACGTGATAATAAGTGATTAAATGCTAATTAACAAAATAAAAGGTGAGTAAATGCTTTTTCACAAAAAAAAGGTGCGTAAACGGCATTTACCCTCCACTACATCCCTGGTTGTCAGGCAACCGTAACATACAGTGCATTCGGAAAGTATTCAGACCCCTTGACTTTTGTTACATTACAGCCTTATTCTAAAATGGATTCAATAGTTTTTTCCCCCTCATCAGTCTACACACAATACCCCATAATGACAAAGCAAAAACAGGTTTTTCGAATTTTTTGCTAATTTATAAAAAAAATAAACTGAAATGTGTAATTTACATAAGTATTCAGACCCTTTACTCAGTACTTTGTTGAAGCACCTTTGGCAGCGATTACAGCCTCAAGTCTTCTTGGGTATGACGCTACAAGCTTGGCACACCTGTATTTGGGGAGTTTCTCCCATTATTCTCTGCAGATCCTCTCAAGTTCTGTCAGGTTGGATGGAGAGCGCCACTGCACAGCTATTTTCAGGTCTCTCCAGTTATGCTCGATCAGGTTCAAGTCCGGGCTCTGGCTGGGCCACTCAAGGACATTCAGAGACTTAGCCACTCCTGCGTTGTCTTGGTTGTGTGCTTAGGGTCGTTGTCCTGTTGGAAGGTGAACCATCACCACAGTCTGAGGTCCTGAGTGCTCTGGAGCAGGTTGGTAGAGAGATGGTTGTCCTTCTGGAAGGTTCTCCCATCTCCACAGAGGAACTCTGGAGCTCTGTCAGTGACCATCGGGTTCTTGGTCACCTCCCTGACCAAGGCCCTTCTCCCGCGATTTGCTCAGTTTGGCTGGGCGGCCAGCTCTAGTAAGAGTCTTGGTTCCAAACTTCTTCCATTTAAGAATGATGGAGGCCACTGTGATCTTAGGGACCTTCAATGCTGCAGAAATGTTTTGGTACCCTTCCCCACACCTGTGCCTCGACTCAATCCTGCCTCAGAGCTCTACTGACAATTAGTTCGACCTCATGGCTTGGTTTTTGCTCTGACATGCACTGTCAACTGTGGGATCTAGTCCCCCCATTTGAAGGTGTCTTAAGTAGTTGGACAAATTCACTTGTAGTGTATTAAATTGAGTCAGAAGTTTAGTATTTGGTCCCATTGTCCTTGCCTACAATGATTACGTCAAGCTTGTGACTCTACAAACTTGTTGGATGCATTTGCAGTTTGTTTTGGTTGTGTTTCGGATTATGTTGCGTCCAATAGAAATGAATGGTAAATAATGTATTGTGTCATTTTGGACTCACATTTATTGTAAATAAGAATAATATGTTTTTGAACACTTCTACATTAATGTGGATGCTACCATGATTGTGGAAAATCATGAATGAATCGTGAATAATGATGTGTCCTGACTCTCTGTGGTCACTAAAGATCCGATGGCACTTACTGTAGGAGTAGGGGTGTTAACCCCAGTGTCCTGGCTAATTTCCCAATCTGGCGCTCATACCATCATGGCCACCTAATCATCCCCAGCTTCCAGTTGCTCATTCATCCCTCCTCTTCTCCCCTGGAGCTATTCCCCAGGTCGTTGCTGTAAATGAGAATGTGTTCGCAATCAACTTACCTTGTAAGATAAGGGTAAAATAAATAAATAAAAATGAGTGAGAAAGTTACAGAAGCATAAATATCATACCCCCAAAACATGCCAACCTCCCCTGTTATTGGTAATGGTTAGAGGTTAGCATGTTTTAGGGGCATGAAAAGTAGGCGGTGATGCAGCCAATCAAGATGCTCTCAATGGTGCAGCTGTAGAACTTCTTGAGGATCTGAGGGCCCATGCCAAATCTCTTCAGCCTCCTGAGGGAGAAGAAGCGCTGTTGTTCCCTCTTCACTACTGTGCGGGTGTGTGTGGACCATGTCAAGACCTCAGTGATGTGCCAACATACACACACACGCACGTAAACACTGACTCTCTCAGACTCTACTACTGGCCCTACACTGACTACTGGCCCTACACTGACTACTGGCCCTACACTGACTACTGGCCCTACACTACTACTGACACACACGCATTGCACATGCACATTCACTCTCATAACAAATGACTCTCTCCAACAAATACACAGGGGGATGGACAATGCTCGAAATAGGTCAGCACAGTTCCTGGTGCTCAGAATGTGTCACATCATGGAAGATAGGCTGCAGTCACTAGGAGTACAGTACCCCCCATTGAAAAACAACAGCCCTGTCCCCACTGAAAACATTCAGTACTGTAGGAAGATTTGAGGCCATTGGGGATCGGGTAGGGGATGGTGGTACCATACACATCTACACACACAGGTGTTTCTCTCGTCTGGGGGATAGCAGGTACAGTTGTTGTTGTGAGGAATTATACACACACACACACACACACACACAGGTGTTGAGACAGGGAAGGGACTGGAGTAGTAATGAGTACTCAGAGGGATGCTATCTGCTAGTTGTACCGCCTATCTGTCATCAGCTCAAGCACACAAGCACACACACACACACACACACACACACACACAAACACATGAATACACACACACACCGGAACACACTCACACTCAGCCTAGCCTAACACATGACTCAAACACACACACAAAATCATCCCGGTATGTCAAGTGAACAGTCTCATAAAGAAAAAACTGTAATTAACAGATATTCTAATTCAGTTATGAATGATTTGTTACAGTGATTGCAATACACAATATATGAAATTAGGGATAAACACCTGCAGTACAAGTAAAGTTCCCACTGGGCACACCATGTCATTTCAACGTGGATAACTGGGTAATATTTGGTTGAGACATTGATCATTGAGATTACAACCTATAGTCACCCACTCAAAAAGACAGCCAAAGGTCAGTTGAATTTCCAATGTGAACAGCATTTCAAATTCCAATGGAAAAACTATGTCTGATCAGTGATTCCCCTATATACAATCATGGCTGCCACTGCAAAATAATAATAATACTAATAATAATAATAATAAAAAATAATAATAAAAAAATCTAAAAATCATCTGATATAAAGTATGTAGAAAATATAATGGAGCAACATATTTGAGAACAAACAATCACCCAAATAAAAAGTAGACTGTCAGGGAGAATCTAAAATTTAAAAATGTCATGGCATGGGACCCCCAATGATTTTGTTATGTTTGAGTCATTCAGATAGCATAAGAACAAGGCATAAGACATGGGAAAATGTGTATAATTGCAGGAAAGGAGTTTTAAAACTGTAAAATGTTCTCTCTGCCCCATGGTAAAATGTGTAGAATTGCAGGAAATTACTGCGGCTGAAAATAATCCTAGGAGAAACACTGTCAGATTTTTGGTTTAGTTGTCACCCAAATGTTTATCACTGCGCTTTTAACCATTTAAAAGCACAGCGAAGTTCAAATGGGAATACAATGTCAGATATTTTGTTTATTTATACAACATATTAATGTGTTATCACTGTGCTTCATCTAATAGAAGAACCAAATGACCTGGATTGCAGTTGAAATTACATTAAAAGTACATGGTGCTTTTCGAGATTCTGTGCAGATTATTACAGCAATTGTGAAGTCCTCCAAAGACCTGCAATGACCTATGCATGTGATCTTGAACATGCACGCTTTATATGATTACATAAGAAATGTATAGTTACAGTAACCTAAAAATGTGGCCATGGATGTGTTACTTATTTTAAGGTTGAATGTTACCATTCGTTTGTATTTCAAAAGTAATATTAAATTGTGTTTGGTTGTCAATGCAACGAAATATCAACATTTAAAGGAGATGTATCTACTGCTTGGATATTTCCATCTGAGCCACTGGCTTAATTCCATTCTTTAACCTTTATTTTTGACATTCAATTCTCTGGCAACAGCTCTGGTGGACATTCCGGCAGTCAGCATGCCAATTACACGCTCCCTCAAAACTTGAGACATCTGTGGCATTGTGTTGTGTGACAAAACTGCACATTTTAGAGTGGCATTTTATTGCACCTGTATAATGATCATGTTGTTTAATCAGCTTCTTGATATGCCACATCTGTCAGGGGGATGGATTATCTTTTTTTTTTTCTTTTTTTTTAGGGGGTAGATCAGCTTTAATATTGCAGATAGATTGTAACTTCCATCAATGTAATTGTCTGCATCACTTCCAATCCCCCATATGTTTTTTTCTTCTCGCAAATAGAGGTCCTCTGTAGCTCAGCTGGTAGAGCACGGCGCTTGTAACGCCAAGGTAGTGGGTTCGATCCCCGGGACCACCCATACACAAAAAATGTATGCACGCATGACTGTAAGTCGCTTTGGATAAAAGCGTCTGCTAAATGGCATATTATTATTAAATACAGTGGGGGGAAAAAGTATTTAGTCAGCCACCAATTGTGCAAGTTCTCCCACTTAAAAAGATGAGAGAGGCCTGTAATTTTCATCATAGGTACACGTCAACTATGACAGACAAAATGAGAAAAAAAATCCAGAAAATCACATTGTAGGATTTTTTATGAATTTATTTGCAAATTATGGTGGAAAATAAGTATTTGGTCACCTACAAACAAGCAAGATTTCTGGCTCTCACAGACCTGTAACTTCTTCTTTAAGAGGCTCCTCTGTCCTCCACTCGTTACCTGTATTAATGGCACCTGTTTGAACTTGTTATCAGTATAAAAGACACCTGTCCACAACCTCAAACAGTCACACTCCAAACTCCACTATGGCCAAGACCAAAGAGCTGTCAAAGGACACCAGAAACAAAATTGTAGACCTGCACCAGGCTGGGAAGACTGAATATGCAATAGGTAAGCAGGTATTAGGAAATGGAAGACATACAAGACCACTGATAATCTCCCTCGATCTGGGGCTCCACGCAAGATCTCACCCCGTGGGGTCAAAATGATCACAAGAACGGTGAGCAAAAATCCCAGAACCACACGGGGGGACCTAGTGAATGACCTGCAGAGAGCTGGGACCAAAGTAACAAAGCCTACCATCAGTAACACACTACGCCGCCAGGGACTCAAATCCTGCAGTGCCAGACGTGTCCCCCTGCTTAAGCCAGTACATGTCCAGGCCCATCTGAAGTTTGCTAGAGTGCATTTGGATGATCCAGAAGAGGATTGGGAGAATGTCATATGGTCAGATGAAACCAAAATATAACTTTTTGGTAAAAACTCAACTCGTCGTGTTTGGAGGACAAAGAATGCTGAGTTGCATCCAAAGAACACCATACCTACTGTGAAGCATGGGGGTGGAAACATCATGCTTTGGGGCTGTTTTTCTGCAAAGGGACCAGGACGACTGATCCGTGTAAAGGAAAGAATGAATGGGGCCATGTATCGTGAGATTTTGAGTGAAAACCTCCTTCCATCAGCAAGGGCATTGAAGATGAAACGTGGCTGGGTCTTTCAGCATGACAATGATCCCAAACACACCGCCCGGGCAACGAAGAAGTGGCTTCGTAAGAAGCATTTCAAGGTCCTGGAGTGGCCTAGCCAGTCTCCAGATCTCAACCCCATAGAAATTCTTTGGAGGGAGTTGAAAGTCTGTGTTGCCCAGCGACAGCCCCAAAACATCACTGCTCTAGAGGAGATCTGCATGGAGGAATGGGCCAAAATACCAGCAACAGTGTGTGAAAACCTTGTGAAGACTTACAGAAAACGTTTGACCTGTGTCATTGCCAACAAAGGGTATATAACAAAGTATTGAGAAACTTTTGTTATTGACCAAATACTTATTTTCCACCATAATTAGCAAATAAATTCATTAAAAATCCTACAATGTGATTTTCTGGAGAAAAAAAATCTCATTTCGTCTGTCATAGTTGACGTGTACCTATGATGAAAATTACAGGCCTCTCTCATCTTTTTAAGTGGGAGAACTTGCACAATTGGTGGCTGACTAAATACATTTTTTTCCCCACTGTATATATATATATATATATATATATATATATATATATATATATATATATATATACACACATACATATACACATACATACATATTGTCACGGTTTCGGCCGAGACTGCTCCTCCTCCTGGTTCGGGCAGGCTTCGGCGTTCGCCGTCCCCGGAGTACTAGCTGCCACCGCTCGATGTTTCGTTATTTGATTGCTTTTGTCTGTCTGTTACACCTGTGTCCATTTGTGTGTTGATTACGTGTCGTATAAGTTCCTTGTTTTGCACTAGTATGATTGTGTGTTGTTTTCACTGTCATGCTGTTCGGAGCTACGTGTTTGCACTCTGTTTGTTTTGTGTTTAGTGTTTACGCGTGTATGCGTAATTCTCCCTCGCCTCTTGTTTTGTCGAGGTCGTGTTACTTTTGGACATTTGACTTTGGATTATTAAAGTCTGTTGGACTTAACCTCTGTGTCCTGCGCCTGACTCCTCCACCACATCCACATCGGTTCCCTTCTGACAGAACAACACACCAACATGGTGTCAGCAGGAACAGCGGCGGCACCCGAATCCCTGGAAGACCGGATCAACTACCAGGACACCATGATCCGGCAACTCGGGGCCGCCATGGAGGATGTGTCCAACACTCTGCGCCGATTGGTGAATCGAGAGGTGCCCACGCACTCTTACAACATCCCATCACCAACGGCCAGTCCTCCTCTCTCAGCACCGGAACCCAGTGGCATTCGGCTCTCGCTCCCGAGGGCATATGACGGTTCTGCAGCCGGGAGTCAGGGATTTCTCCTGCAGGTGGAACTTTACCTGGCCACCATACACCCGGCGCCCTCGGGATACGAGAGCGTCTCCGCCCTCATCTCCTGTCTATCCGGCAAGGCGTTGGAGTGGGCCAACGCCGAATGGAGGGGAATAGACGCCGCAACCATCACCTACGCGGAGTTCTCCCGCCGCTTCAGGGCTGTCTTCGATCATCCACCTGAGGGGAAAGCGGCGGGAGAGCGTCTGTTCCACCTCCGACAGGAGAAGAGGAGCGCACAGGAGTTCGCACTGGAGTTCCGGACACTAGCAGCGGATGCGGGGTGGAATGAGAGGGCCCTCATCGACCACTACCGGTGTAGCCTACGAGAGGACGTTCGTCGTGAGCTGGCCTGCAGGGACACCAACCTGTCGTTCGACCAGTTGGTGGACATTTCCATCCGTCTAGAAACCCTGCTGGCTACCCGCGGACGTCCCGAGTGGGGGTCGTCCATTCCGCCCTCCAGCACCTCCGAGCCGATTCCCATGGAGCTCGGGGGTGCTGGCGCTAGAGAGAGGAGGAGAGGTAACCCGAGGGGGGCCATCCCCTGCACCACCTGTGGTCGTGGAGGACACACCGCGGCCAGGTGCTGGGGAGGGTCTCCTGGGAGAGGTGACAACAGGCCACGCACTGGGGAGTCATTTCAGGTGAGCAGGCGCCCCACTTACCCAGAGCTTTCTGTTGGTCACATGAGTATTCCTGTGAAATTTCCACAGGTGGCACCTCATTCCCAGCATAAGGCGCTAGTAGATTCAGGCGCAGCTGGGAACTTTATTGATCGGGCATTTTGTTGTAGGTTAGGAATTCCCCTTCGGCCGGTAGAAGCTCCATTTCCTGTCCACGCATTAGACAGCCGGCCGTTGGGGTCGGGCCTGATCAGGGAGGTCACAGTACCACTGACGATGACGACGCAGGGGGGTCATGAGGAGATCATTCAGTTTTATCTGATTGACTCTCCTGCGTACCCCGTGGTGTTGGGCCTTCCCTGGTTAAGCACCCATGATCCTACCATAGCGTGGCAACAGAGAGCTCTTATGGAGTGGTCTGCCCAGTGTGTAGGGAGATGTTTAGGTGTTTCCGTAGGGGCGACCTCGGTAGAGAGTCCGAACCAAGTGCCCGCACTGCGCATTCCCCCTGAGTATGAGGATTTAGCACTTGTGTTTAGCAAATCGAGGGCAACACGGCTACCTCCTCATAGACAGGGGGACTGTGCGATAAATCTCCAAACAGGAGCGGCTCTGCCACGGAGTCGTGTGTATCCCCTGTCTCAAGAGGAGACAGCGTCTATGGAGACTTACATAGCCGAGTCCTTGGCACAGGGATACATACGGTCCTCCACTTCCCCGGTCTCCTCGAGTTTCTTCTTTGTGAAGAAGAAGGACGGGGGATTGCGCCCGTGTATTGATTACCGTAGTCTCAATCAGATCACAGTTAAATACAGTTACCCACTTCCACTGATTGCGACGATGACGGAATCGTTACGTGGAGCGCGGTTCTTCACAAAGTTGGATCTCAGGAGCGCGTATAATCTGGTGCGCATTAGGGAGGGGGATGAATGGAAAACAGCATTTAGCACCACCTCGGGTCATTACGAGTATCTCGTCATGCCATACGGGTTAATGAATGCTCCTTCAGTCTTCCAATCCTTTGTTGACGAGATTTTCCGGGACATGCATGGGCAGGGTGTAGTAGTTTACATCGACGACATCCTAGTGTATACTTCTACACGAGCCGAGCATGTAGCCCAGGTGCGCCGAGTGTTGAGAAGACTGTTGGAGCATGACTTGTATGTCAAGGCAGAGAAATGCCTGTTCTTCCAGGAGTCCGTCTCCTTTTTGGGTTATCGGTTGTCCGCGTCTGGTGTGGAGATAGAGGTAGACCGGGTATCGGCCGTGCGTAATTGGCAAACTCCAACAACGGTAAAAGAGGTGCAGCAGTTCTTGGGTTTTGCTAATTACTACCGGAGGTTTATTCGGGGTTTTGGACAGGTTGCAGCTCCCATTACGTCCCTGCTAAAGGGGGGTCCGGTTCGTTTGCAGTGGTAGGCTGAGGCGGACAGGGCATTTGTCAAACTAAAGAACCTGTTCACCTCGGCTCCTGTGCTGGCGCATCCGGATCCCTCTTTGCCATTCCAAGTAGAGGTAGACGCGTCCGAGACCGGTATTGGGGCAGTTCTGTCACAGCGGTCCGGCACACCACCTAAACTCCGCCCCTGTGCGTTCTACTCCAAGAAGCTCAGCTCGGCGGAGCGCAACTATGATGTTGGGGACAGGGAGCTGTTAGCCGTAGTCCAGGCCCTAAAGGTGTGGAGGCATTGGCTTGAGGGGGCTCAACACCCTTTCCTCATTCTGACTGATCACCGTAACCTGGAGTACATCCGGGCAGCTAGGAGATTGAACCCTCGTCAGGCTAGGTGGAACATGTTCCTAACCCGGTTTGTTTTTAAGATCACATACATCCCTGGGTCCCATAATGGTAAGGCAGACGCCCTGTCCCGGCGGTATGACACAGAGGAGAGGTCCAACGAGCCTACTTCCATATTGCCAGAGTCTTGTTTGGTGGCTCCGGTGGTATGGGAGGTCGACGCGGAAATCGAGCGGGCACTGCGTACCGACCCTACTCCCCCCGAGTGTCCTGTGGGGCGGACATACGTGCCGCTCGAGATTCGTGATCGTCTTATTTATTGGGCTCATACATCACCCTCCTCTGGACATCCAGGTATTGGCCGGACCGTGCACTGTCTTAGCATGAAATACTGGTGGCCAACGTTAGCTAGGGATGTGAGGGTTTATGTCTCCTCCTGCTCGGTGTGTGCCCAGTGTAAGGCGCCTAGACATTTGCCCAGGGGTAAGCTACATCCCCTGCCCGTTCCACAACGACATGGTCCCACCTATCGGTGGATTTCGTAACCGACCTACCCCCCTCCCAGGGAAATACCACCATTTTGGTCGTTGTGGATCGGTTTTCCAAGGCCTGTCGTCTCCTTCCCATGCCGGGTCTCCCTACTGCCCTACAAACCGCTGAGGCCCTATTTACCCATGTGTTCCGGCACTATGGGGTCCCCGAGGATATAGTGTCTGACCGAGGTCCCCAGTTCACCTCCCGAGTTTGGGGGGCGTTCATGGAACGGTTGGGGGTCTCGGTAAGCCTTACCTCGGGGTATCACCCAGAGAGCAATGGGCAGGTGGAACGTGTCAACCAGGATGTGGGTAGGTTTTTGAGGTCCTATTGCCGGGACCGGCCGGAGGAGTGGTCTAGGTTCATTCCCTGGGCAGAGATGGCCCAGAACTCTCTCCGCCACTCCTCCACCAATTTAACACCTTTCCAGTGTGTTTTAGGTTATCAGCCGGTCCTGGCACCATGGCACGAGAGCCAGATCGAGGCCCCTGCGGTGGACGAGTGGATTCGGCGCTCGGAGGAGACGTGGGACGCTGCCCATGTCCATCTGCAGCGTGCCATCCGTCAACAAAAGGCGAGCGCCGATCGCCACCGCAGTGAGGGACCGGTATACGCACCGGGAGATCGAGTCTGGCTCTCGACTCGAAACCTGCCCCTCCGCCTGCCCTGCCGGAAGCTGGGTCGGCGGTTTGTGGGGCCCTTCAAAGTCCTGAGAAGATTGAACGAGGTGTGTTACAGGTTACAACTGCCTATAGAGTAGATAGGAGATGAGATAGGAGAGACCCCTCCGCCCCCTTTGGACATCGAGGGGGCCCCGGCGTACAGAGTCCGGACCATCTTGGACTCGAGGCGCCGGATGAGTGGTCTCCAGTATCTCGTGGAGTGGGAGGGGTACGGTCCGGAGGAACGGTGCTGGGTGCCCAGGAGGGACATACTCGATCCATCCCTCCTGACTGAGTATCACCGTGGGCATCCCACGCGCCCGGGTCCGCGTCCTCCTGGCCGTCCCCGAGGCCGGGGTCGGCGCACGGCTGGAGCCGCGCGTCAAGGGGGGGGTACTGTCACGGTTTCGGCCGAGACTGCTCCTCCTCCTGGTTCGGGCAGGCTTCGGCGTTCGCCGTCCCCGGAGTACTAGCTGCCACCGCTCGATGTTTCGTTATTTGATTGCTTTTGTCTGTCTGTTACACCTGTGTCCATTTGTGTGTTGATTACGTGTCGTATAAGTTCCTTGTTTTGCACTAGTATGATTGTGTGTTGTTTTCACTGTCATGCTGTTCGGAGCTACGTGTTTGCACTCTGTTTGTTTTGTGTTTAGTGTTTACGCGTGTATGCGTAATTCTCCCTCGCCTCTTGTTTTGTCGAGGTCGTGTTACTTTTGGACATTTGACTTTGGATTATTAAAGTCTGTTGGACTTAACCTCTGTGTCCTGCGCCTGACTCCTCCACCACATCCACATCGGTTCCCTTCTGACACATATAAATACATATACATACATATATATACATATCCTTTTAAAAATATATATTTCCCTTTATTACTTTCCAACCCCACCACCCCTTCCCTAATTGGAGTAAACTAGTGAACAACAATTTAGGGCTCTACTTCCAGCTTATACATACTATATAAATGTTATGGACACAGTCAATTTTACAATAATTATATTTTTATATAGTTCCTCTACCCTCAACCTCTCTGATCATTTTCATTTTCATGATGTCCATCCGGTTTGCTTCTATATGCCATATCTTTCTAACTGTGCTCTTTCACAAAAGCTCTCAACCTATAACCTATATAATTATTATGGACACAGTATGCTTTAGTTATCTTGTTGTTATTAGTTGTTGTTAGATGTTATTAGTCCCATCCTTCAACTCTATCTCTTAACACCATCCATATTGGATTTCTATTTGCCATATATTTTTCAACTGTACTGTGATGTTTTACAAATGTTCTGAACCCTTCTATTCTCATTGTTTCTACAGATTGTAAATTGAAAATAAACATTTTTGCTAAAAGTTTTATTATATTATTGATCGATTGACTATGACTTTTCAGATCACCCAGTAATGCTATCTGCAGGGTTAGCTCCAGGTATATATTGCAATCCTTTAGCCATTCCTGGACCTGTGTCCAAAAACAAGCTACAAATTGACAGAACCAAAACAAATGATCTAATGATTCTGTCTCTTCGCAGCAAATGGAATCGGTACGTCAAAAATCTCTTCCCAACTATTTTTCAATCTATATGGGATGGCTGTCAATCCTTTGGTCCGTAAATGAAACTGGTATACTTTTTTCTTTATCACAATTTTCTTTAACCAATTATGTTCTTTAATGCAGGGCCGACAGACAAGTTCCTTACTTTTTCCCCCTTCCACTTTCCTCTTCCATTTTTGCGGTAATGCTGCAATTATTTGGTTGTAATTTTGGGTAGAGCAGACATTTCCATATGTTTTTGTTAGCTGCATGTGCGACATAACTCCACCAGTCCAACCTATGTCATGTATGAAGATTATACATTTTGTTTAAATTTTCTCAAAAAATAATGTTTTTTAAATTAATTAGCATTTTTGAGTTTAACCACAATATTTGTTGCATTATTTGTTCTGTCATTTCTGGATGATTACATTTAAATTGCAACCAATTTTCAATAGCTTTTTTTTTTTTTAGAAATTCTGATATTTGGGAGATTATTTCCTTTTCAAATAACTGAAAGTGAGAGGTTGTAATCTGAATAAAGAGAAAAAGGCCATTCTTGAACAGGCGTAGGCAAGACCATAAGCAAATAGGTAAACTGAGATAATACTAAAGAGTTAGTCAGGGTGATTTTTCCACAAATTGACAGGTATTTACCTTTCCATGGTAGCGACAGCTTATCTATTTTTGCTAACTTTCTATTAAAATGTATTGGAGTGAGATCATTTATTTCATTTGGGATATGTATTCCGAGTATATCCACATCACCATCAGACCATTTTATTGGTAAACTACATGGTAATGTAAAAATTGTATTTTTGAGTGATCCAATTCATAATATAGTACATTTATCATAATTTGGTTGTAATCCAGAGAGGTTAGAAAATTTATCTAGATCCTCTATGAGGCTGTGGAGGGATTCAAGTTGTGGATTTAAAAGATAACATGAATCATCAGCGTACAATGACACCTTTGTATTTAAGCCCTGGATTTCTAATCCCTTGATATTATTGTTGGATCTGATTTTAATAGCTAACATTTCGATGGCCATAATAAATAGATATGCCGATAGTGGACAACCTTGTTTCACTCCTCTTGACAGTTTAAAGCTTTCGGAGAAATAGCCATTATTTACTATTTTACACCTAGGGTTACTATACATGATTTTAACCCATTTTATAAGAGAAAATGTCTCGTCCATGTAAAAAACCTGTCTGATTAGAATGAATAATGTCCGATGGATTATCTTGGCAAAGGAGAAATGCTCACTAACAGGGATGTAAACAAATTTGTGCAGAAACTTGAGCGAAATCAGCTTTTTGTGGGTATGGAACATTTCTGGGCTCTTTTATTTCAGGTCAAGAAACATGGGACCAACACTTTACATGTTGCATTTATATTTTTGCTCAGTTTAAATGGAGTCATACATTTCACGACAGCTTGCTCAGAAATCCAATTAAAAGGTCTGCTAACGATGTACTGTAAATGAAGAGAGGCTAATGAGTCACAAAGCTGTGATCAGGCTCGTGGCAGATGGGAGTGCTTTATTAAAAGGCCTTAGTTAGCACAGAGCCTGTCAAGACTACACAGGTGTAACAGGTGTAGTCCGGTAGTTCAGAGTTGTGTAGTTCGGAGTTGTGTAGTTCACACTTGTGTGTGTTGGTCATTCTCTCTCTCTCTCACACACACATATATTTGCACACTCACATGCATACACTCATACACACAAACACGCATGCACACAAACGCACGGGTGCACACACATTCATGGCCCCTTTAGTTAGACTGCAGGTGTTCAGTTCGGACTACTTTATCAAGCCCCTGGAGTTTCTATCTTCTTCCACTCCATAACATCCATAAATAAAGTTATATTACATTAGTATACAGGTCAAGGACCATAGAAATAGAATTAGGGTCAGGACTAAAGAGGAGATCTAGGAGAGGGGTAACACGTATGAGGAAGCCAAGCTCCAGCAACTGACAGTAACATCTGATAAGACCACCACACCTTGTGGCCAATGTGCAGACTGAGACAGAGGGAAGGGCAGAGAGAGATGGATAGAGCGGGAGAAATGACATGATACAGACTGACGGGGAGAAGGAGAAAATGAGAAAGGAAAAGAAACAGAGAGAGCGACAAAGAAAGAGGAGACAATGGAGAAAAAAATGACAAAGAGAGAGAGAGGAGAACTGCTTTGTAGTCCGGCAGACTTCCTTCTTATCAAAGCTGACGGCTCCATTCAGATGAGCAACGTCTAAAATATTGAAATTGTCTGACAGAGAAGCAGCCACATTTGTCCCGACACATTTAAACCAAATCAAATGTGTCGCTGCAGGGTAGAGAGAGAGAAAAAAGGAGAGAGAGGGAGATAATGCCTTCGACTGTGAGACACATCATGAAAATTAATACCTCCTGTCATGGGGACACGCTTTAATTTTTCCGCACCGCTGCAGTCCCTCGCTCCCCGAGCTGTGATGTAAACGTAGCTTCAGGTGAGCCAGGTGTGTGTCCTCTCTCTCTCTCTCTCTCTCTCTCTCTCTCTCTCTCTCTCTCTCTCTCTCTCTCTCTCTCTTCTCTCTCTCTCTCTCTCTCTCTCTCTCTCTCTCTCTCTCTCTCTCTCTCTCTCTCTCTCTCTCTCTCTCTCTCTCTCTCTCTCTCTCTCTCTCTCTCTCTCTCTCTCTCTCTCTCTCTCTCTCTGTGTGTGTTTTTTTTGTTTGTTTGTTCTTGTTCTGTTTTAGTTCTTTTTCTTCCGTTGTAGTTGGTCCTGCCATTTTCAGCCATGCGTTGCTGAAAATGTCAAGACCAGTGGCCATAGTTGTCCATGGTCCATGAGGATTTCACTTTCTGTCAGCACTATTGCTACACAATAGAGCCTTTTGTTATTGGAAGGTAATAAACACTCAAACATACACACACTCACAAACACACATGCCATTGACCTCTCAACCCCTGGCCTACACCCCTCTTCACACACACACACACACACAAATGCACTCACGCATGAATGCACACACGCACACACTCAAAACACACTCTCTCTCGCTCTCTCTCCCGCTCTTTCTCTCAGTCTCAATTACAGCGCTCCAGCTGTCTGTAGGGGAGTGGAACGGCTTGCTGGGGATATGCTAGTCCTCCAGAGCCCCCACTGTAATTGGGTGGGCTTGTCTGCTGACAACTTGCCATTGGTGAATGATGGAGTGATTGGAAAAGTGGTGTATGTGTGGGAGGTGGGGTGCGTGTTGTGTGTGTGTGTGTGTGTGTGTGTGCCCATGTGAGAAATAGAAGGAGAGACGGAGTGTGCCTCTGATCAAAGCGTGTGTGAGTGTGTATGCAAGAGTGAATGTGTCAGAGCTCAATGCTGCGTGAAATGTTTTCCAGCACAGATTGAGCAGCGCTGACCAAAGGGACCCACTGGGGCCATTTGACCAGCTGGTGGGAGCACACACACACACACACCATCCCAGTTTACCGGCTCCTCCTCTCCACCCACGCCTCATCACGCTCAATCTAATGAGGCATGCTGGGTAATTAACGTGTAAATTAAGCAGCTCATTTGCATATCTGTCCCGGCTTAACAAAGGCCTGACGTCCCCTTTACAAACCAGCACACCATGAAACGAAGATGTTTACTCAAAGACAGAGAGTGTAGGGTGGGGCCAGGAGAAGAGAAAGGGAGAGAGTAAAGGTGAGTTAGGGATGAGTTGAGGGCGGGAAGAGATGAAGAGATGGGGGAAAAAATAGGACAGAGAGAGAGACGGAGAGAGAAACAGAGGGGAAAATGAAACATCTTACATTCACATCTGACCAGTAAGCCTTGAAATGCAAAAACATCTCAAGAGGAGACACTTGAGAGAGAGAGGGAGAGAGAGAAGAGAAAGAGAGGAGAGAGAGAGAGAGAGAGAGAGAGAGAGAGAGAGAGAGAGAGAGAGAGGAGAGAGAGAGAGAGAGAGAGAGAGAGAGAGAGAGAGAGAGAGAGAGAGAGCACATTTGTCCTTTCTCCATCTAGTGGCATTTTTCCCTCCCGTCTCTCTGCCTGCCTAACGACGTCAGCTGAGTGGGGAGAGAGAAAGACAGAAGAGGAGAGAAAGAGAGAGAGAGAGCAAAAGAGAGCGAGAAGGCAGAAGGAACAGTTCCCAGGCACTGCCATGTTCTTAATTCACCATACGAAAAGCCTGAGTTATGCTCCCTCCTTCCACTTCAACAATTTATGTACCACTCAGATAATGCAGCTTCTCTGGAAAATGCACCCATAAATCTGACCCTGTCTTTCAGTGAACTTGTCTTTCTCTCACTCTCTCTCTCTTTTCTCTCTCTTGTTGTGGTGTATGTCTATATTTGGTTGTTTTTTCTAATGTCAGATAACTCTGAAGATCTTTGTCTTTGGGTTGTCACACAACACAAATGTGATCATACTCTCAGAGGTCTCTCACTTTCACTCGCACACACACACACACACACACACACACACACACACACACACACACACACACACCAGGAGTCTTTCTGTCCTTGTTCCTACATTTCGAGACTAATAATGTCACATACAGTATAAGAGGGAGTGAATACAATCACGGTAAAGTAATACCAATCATCCACCTTCTCACACTGACATTACTGTTGTAGTGGAGTCAAGGCATATGTGAGGATATGACCTTTTTGACATGGGTGGTAGTTTGCTTACCTAGAAGCTGCAAGGTTGCTGGTCAAGCATCACTTAAGCAGTTACCCCGAAAATCATTCAATTACAAACAGAGGAATAATCACTGTTTAATTACAGTTTTTCCTCCTCCTTTCTCAGCTGACCAATTGCATGACAAATTAAGAGAGGAAAAACAACGTTTTCTTATAGATACATTTTCCAACCCAACCCCATAGTCTCACCCTTGAGACTCAATTAGACTCGCTGTGCACCGCTGATGCCCTTTCTAAACATGTTTACTTAGAGTAATTTGTTTACTTAGAAGGCGAGAATAGGAGGAACCATTATTACAGATAGCATATCTACCATACTCCTTTCATGTCTAATACTATAGCCTAGTCTCCAAGCGCCTCTGCGCTGGACAGGGCTGTGTGAACGGTCAATGAGGTCCCTATCCTATTTAATCGCTGCCTCATTTGAAGCACGCACCAGCCAATTATTGACTAGAAATTTATAGTTTAGATTATACGCTGTTTGCCAAGCTTTTGGGGTCAATAGAGTGCAACTTCCAAGGTGCTCGACAGGATTCCTTTTTTTGTAGCCGGCAGGAAAGCTTTTGTTGAATGATTCATTTCATACGTCTCTTATTTTCTAAACATACATTGCACAGCGTGAGTTCAAACAGGAAAGAAACATCTGAAAATCATTCGTTGTGAAGTCTACGCTCGCCAATGGCTCAGCATACAGAATCACAATCTGTAAGCAACTCCCTTACCTTTTCCAGCGAGAATACAGGACAGCCCGAAAACCACACAAAACAGGGCAAATGGCACTCCAAGCATCTTCATGACGGGAGAACCAAGACGAGACGACCTGTCTCTCTCTCCTTCACTTGCTATACCTTACTTTCTTGCGAAATCTGTTCGACACACCTTGTCAATGCGAGGTTAGCGGGGAACTGACGCTGACTGCGAGAGAGACAGAAGCGTGGCAGTCAATAGCCTACTTGGTGGAGCGTTGCTTTGGCGTGGCTGGCTGAGGTTTTGATATTGGGAGGGACGGACACAGATTTCAGTGCGCCCCGGGACTAGACTTCTACGTCAGACAGGGTCAAATATAACATTGAGCGAGCTTTTAGGCTATCATAATTTCCACTACTAACGATGTGTTCGACTTGATTAACCTATCCATTAAACTATGCCTATATATCATCACCACCGCCAGCATTTACATTTATTCACAAATATATCATTTATAGAATAGATTGCATTCTGGTGCAGCCTATGGAGAGAGTAGGAGTCTTTGGGTTGGTTAGAATAAATAACGTGGAAATTGAGCAAGTTGAGGTGACAAAAATTATTGGAGTAACCCTGGATTGTAAACTGTCATGGTCAAAACATGTTGATACAACAGTAGCTAAGATGGGGAGAAGGCTGTCCATAATAAAGCGTTACTCTGCCTTTTTAACAACACTATTAACACGGCAGGTCCTACAGGCTCTAGTTTTGTCGCACCTGGACTACTGTTCAGTCCTTTGGAAAACACTTAATATGTTGTGAAAAGTGTTATGAAATGTAATGTCATGTAATATTTTAAATTGTATACACAGTAACTGCCTTAATGTTGCTGGACCCCAGGAAGAGTAGTTGCTGGCTTGGCAGCAGCTAATGGGTATCCTTAATGAATACAAATACAAACGTTGCTTATTATATAGTAAGTAGCCTATTATAAACCAAAATGATCACAAAGCGTTAATGAAATACATATTGTTCTCTCAATCATATGAATTTTGTTGTTATGAAACGACTTAATTTGACCAGTTTCTCACAGCAGGAGAATAATCCTGCAGCAACAGGAAATGTGAATTGTTGTGTGGATTATAATTAATTGAATTGTTTTGTACAGGTTGATACCTTATTTGTTAGGGCAAATCAATTCTGAAATGTTTGGAAAATACAAACTTTAGAAGCCTTTTTAAACCTCAAAATACACTACAAGTTTGGAAAGTTCCTGCAACAACTTGGTGATCAAATTGTGATTCTACATCTGGATGTTATCTAAGATGTCTTAGATGTTCACTGGAAAGGCATAGCTTTGTGTAGGCTATTGTACAATTCCAGCAAGAGCCTGACGAAGCCTTAAAGCCTATGGTACATCTGCTCCCCCTCACAGATTTAACTCCTCCAGGTAACCAAGTGGCAATATTTCTGGGTTCCTCTCATATTATTATTTTCACAACGTTCCCTGCCTCTGTTGCGTGTGGTGAAGATGATTGTGTGTGTGTTAACCCCCTGTGGTGTTGCCTCATGCTGTCAGGGACCAGGGGCAGAAGGGAGAAAGTCCCCAGTGGGTCGTTCCACCTCAAAAAGCACAAGAAAGATGATTTCGACACCCACCATATCAGATTGTTCTAAAATCGTTTATGTTGTTAGAAACAGATAAGATTAAGACATTTGCTATACCTAATAGCAGGAGAAGCACCATCTAGTGGTCAGAACCTGGTAACATCAGGATGTAGGATGGGACATAAACCTAACAACTTCAATGAATAATTCCTCTGAACAGGGGGGGAAAAACATCACCAAATTCCCTGAGAATATATTACACAAGACGAAGAAACAATACTCAGAGCCGCAGCTCCATACTATACTGAACAAAAACATAAACACAGTCTTCGTTAGTAACTTGGCTCTTAAAAACCTTCGCACATCTACGAGTGATCCAGACAACTCATAGAGCAGCCAAAGTGCAGCGTTAATGTTTATTTACAGAAGATCTCCGCTAAACATAGAATCAAGATCTGTCTGACAGTGACTGCCAATAACTTCAGAAAGACATTGACTGCAAATACATAGTTGCCAAAGTATTTGCAATTGTTACAAACAAGTGAAGGATAAAATGATGCTTCAAATGAAAACCGAGATGAATGCATTAACAGATACATAGGCTACACTCTTAGGAAAATAGGTGCTATTTAGAACCTAAAAGGGTTCTTCAGCTGTCCCCATTGGAGAACCCTTCAAATAACTATTTTTGGTTCCAGGTAGAACCCTTTTGGTTCTGGGTAGAACCCTTTTGGGTTCTGTGTAGAACCCTTTCCACAGAGGATTCTACATGGAACCCAAAAGGGTTCTACCTGGAACCAAAAATAGTTATTTGAAGGGTTCTCCTGTGGGGACTGCCGAAGAACCCTTTTGGAACCCTTTTTCTACGAGTGTACATGGGCCTACAGTGACTTCAGAAAGTATTCACACCCCTTGACCTTTTCCACATTTTGTTGTGTTACAAAGTGGGATTAAAATGGATTTAATTGTCATTTTTTTGTCAACGATCTACACAAAATACTCTGTTATGTCAAAGTGGAAGAAAAATCCAAACATTTGTAAAAAAATAAATATGAAAAATAAAACAGTAATATATCTTGATTAGATGAGTATTTAACCCTCTGAGTAAATATATGTTACAATCAACTTTAGCAATGATTACAGCTGTGAGTCTTTCTGGACAAGTATCTAAGAGCTTTGCACACCTGGATTGTACAATATTTGCACATTATTCTTTAAATAATTCTTTAAGCTCTGTCAAGTTGGTTGTTGATCATGCTAGACAGACATTTCCAAGTCTTGCCATAGATTTTCAAGCCTAGGCCACTCAGGAACATTCAATGTAATCTTGGTAAGCAACTCCAGTGTATAGTTGGCCTTGTGTTTTAGGTTATTGTCCTGGTGAAAGCTGAATTTGTCTCCCAGTCTCTGTTGGAAAGCAGACTGAACCAGGTTTTCCTCTAGGATTTTGCCTGTGCTTAGCTCTATTCCATTTTTTTATCATAAAAAAAACTCCATAGTTCTTGTCAATGACAAGCATACCCATAACATGATGCAGCCACCTCCATGCTTGAAAATATGAAGAGTGGTACTCAGTGATGTGTTGGATTTGCCCCAAACATAACGCTTTGTATTCAGGACATAAAGTTAATTTAATTAACTCAATCAGAAAGATTTCTGGCTCCCAGGTGTCTTTTATACAGGTAATGAGCTGAGATTAGGAGCACATTCTTAAAGTGAGTGCTCCTAATCTCAGCTTGTTACCTGTATAAAAGAAACCTGTCCACAGAAGCAATCAATCAATCAGATTCCAAACTCTCCACCATGGCCAAGACCAAATAGCTCTCCAAGGATGTCAGGGACAAGATTGTAGACCTACACAAGGCTGGAATGGGCTACAAGACCATCGCCAAGCAGCTTGGTGAGAAGGTGACAACAGTTGGTGCGATTATTCGCAAATGGAAGAAACACAAAATAACTGTCAATCTCCCTCGGCCTGGGGCTCCATGCAAGATCTCACCTCGTGGAGTTGCAATGATCATGAGAACGGTGAGGAATCAGCCCAGAACTACGCGGGAGGATCTTGTCAATGATCTCAAGGCAGCTGGGACCATAGTCACCAAGAAAACAATTGGTAACACACTACGCCGTGAAGGACTGAAATCCTGCAGCGCCCGCAAGGTCCCCCTGCTCAAGAAAGCACATATACAGGCCCGTCTAAAGTTTGCCAATGAACATCTGAATGATTCAGAGGAGAACTGGGTGAAAGTGGTGTGGTCAGATGAGACCAAAATCGAGCTCTTTGGCATCAACTCAACTCGACCCCAAGAACACCATCCCCACCGTCAAACATGGAGGTGGAAACATTATGCTTTGGGGGTGTTTTTCTGCTAAGGGGACAGGACAACTTCACCGCATCAAAGGGACAATGGACAGGGCCATGTACCGTCAAATCTTGGGTGAGAATCTTCCCTCAGCCAGGGCATTGCAAATGGGTCGTGGATGGGTATTCCAGCATGACAATGACCCAAAACACACGGCCAAGGCAACAAAGGAGTGGCTCAAGAAGAAGCACACTAAGATCCTGGAGTGGCCTAGCCAGTCTCCAGACCTTAATCCCATAGAAAATCTGTGGAGCGAGCTGAAGGTTCGAGTTGCCAAACGTCAGTCTCGAAACCTTAATGACTTGGAGAAGATCTGCAAAGAGGAGTGGAACAAAATCCCTCCTGAGATGTGTGCAAACCTGGTGTCCAACTACAAGAAACGTCTGACCTCTGTGATTGCCAACAAGGGTTTTGCCACCAAGTACTAAGTCATGTTTTGCAGAGGGGTCAAATACTTATTTCCCTCATTAAAATGCAAATCAATTTATAACTTTTTTGACATGCATTTTTCTGGATTTTGTTGTTGTTATTCTGTCTCTCACTGTTCAAATAAACCTACCATTAAAATTATAGACTGATCATTTCCTTGTCAGTGGGCAAACGTACAAAATCAGCAGGGGATCAAATACTTTTTTCCCTCACTGTAAGTTGAGCTAATTTTAGCAAATGCTTTAGGGTGTCCACCCACTCTGCTCAGAGATAACATGCTTTGGTGATGAAGACAAGACAAATATGATTGGTTATTCATGTTCTGAATCGTTCAGTGGGGTCTTTCTCTAACATATAATTAACAGTATATCCAAAAAGTTGGATTTTGTAACCTAATACATCTGATAATAAGCACCGAGCTCTGTTGACAGAGCGGTGCCATTTTCTGCAGCGACCTTTTAGGATTTTAAATGTAAAAGGCTTTGAAAGTAAAAAGGTTGATATTTCACTAGGATACGCTTGTTTTTGTGAGAAATCTTTGAAAAAGAACAGGAATTTAGAATTAATATGAAAAGCGTATACTAAAATATGAAAATACTACATGTCATGTCTCAAAATCGATATCCATCTTACCTCTATATTGAGTTTTATGTCCTGAGGATTCGAGAAGAAAGATGACAAGTTCAACGGGAAAGTGAGACTGTCAGGTAGTCAGTAGACTTAATTCTTGTACAGAATCCAGCCTAGCTGACGCGAGACAATTTTCCTGATAGGTTTACCAATTTTTTTCAATGGCCTACATTGATTTTGTCACCCTTCTGGCCATCCTACAAGGGTAAAAATGCCAATTACTTTTGAACGGATTGTGAAAGAGACATGAGGCATGGAACATTGGTTTTCTTAGAGGATTATCTACACAATTGGAACATTATTTTACACATTGGTCAAAATATGTGTTTTTGATTGGACACCTTTCATGCTGTACAGCAGAGAGTCAAATGGCATCATTCATCTTACATACAATGAAAATGATTATAATTGGTTTTGCTATTTAGATCAAGACTATGTTACCCTGTATCATTAAGGTATATTATTATACTACCTTGCTATTCAAACAAAAAAAGTTGGAGCAAGTCATGTGCAAGACCTAAAGATAGCTGTTTTTAAAGGTCAGGTTTAATAAATAATATAAAAAAGGGTTTACTAAGCGCTTGAGCAAGTGTGCATCTGTCTTTTTAAGAAGGGAAATTTAAGAGGCTACCCTCAAACTGCTCTACACATACTGGCCTCCTGTAGCTCAGTTGGTAGAGAAAGGCGCTTGCAACGCCAGGGTTGTGGGTTCGATTCCCACGGGGGGCCAGTATGAAAATTGTATGCACTCACTAAAACTGTAAGTCACTCTGGATAAGAGCGTCTGCTAAATGACTAAAAATATTTTTTTGAAATCATTCCCTCTTTTTACATTTATTTTACCTTTTTGAGCTACCTTCTGTTTTATTCCTGCAGGAAGATAGCGTAACAGTTGCAAACCTTGCACTAATACAATTGCCCAATCTGGTGCACCATAGACAGCTGCAGGTTGGATTCAAATCACAATACTGTACCTTTTACCCATTACTATCAGTAGAAATGTGCATCTCTTTAAAATGATTATGTACTGTATAACCTGAACATTTAGTACATAATATGGCAGTAACTGTTTTTGCCTGCTTTTTCTACTTTATTTTTAACTTCAAACAAATACAAAGGCCCTTGTCTTTTATCCCCATAGTCCCATGTGGTTGCCTCATTGCGTATATTTAGGCAGCAATAGGTTGCAGCTACGCCTGTCTCTGTTACGGAAGTCTATTAATAACTGATTCCAATTGTGTTTAACATCTTATGAGGGCAATCTGTTCAAGTGAAGGCTTTTACGGGGAGATCTATTTTGTTCCATATGGTGCAGTAAAAGTATTCCATTGAATTATTGCTAATCTCCTCTCCTGTGTTTTTTTCCTTCTGTTTCTGACTCTATTGTTTGGATATTCAGCACCATGGACAGCGTTCTGAGTTTGCTTGCAATTTATATTGTCCACCAGGGGTCAGACTTTAGTCATTTAAAAACAAAACAAAATTGACAAGGTCTTGTGTGTATCTTGAGTTGGATGTGGCAGGCTGTATAAGTCCAATCATTCACCAAAAGATAAATGGCGAATACAGGGGGTTAAGCAGTATAAGGGTAAAAATGAGAATCCATCTTGTAGTTCAGCAAAGGTAATTGCAAACAACTTGTAAAGGTAAGTCGTTATAACAACTCACATTGTACTTAAATGATGTAGCTAGTGTGTGTGTGTGTGTGTGTGTGTGTGTGTGTGTGTGTGTGTGTGTGAAGGGTAATTAGAAACCTTCCCTTCTTTCTGCAGGTTGTGTGGACATGTGTGATAGAGACTTGTACTATTTGTACAGTGTATTCGGAAAGTATTCAGACCCCTTGACTTTTTCCACGTTTTATTACGTTACAGCCTTATTCTAAAATGGATTAAATTGTTTTCTTCCCTCATCAATCAACACACCATACCCCATAATGACAAAGCAAAAACAGGTTTAGAAATGTTTTCAAATGTATTACAAATAAAAAATGGAAATATTACATTTACATAAGTATTCAGACCCTTTACACAGTACTTTGTTGAAGCACCTTTGGCAGCGATTACAGCCTTGAGTCTTCTTGGGTATGACGCTACAAGCTTGGCACACCTGTATTTGGGGAGTTTCTACCATTCTTCTCTGCAGATCCTCTCAAGCTCTGTCAGGTTGGATGGGGAGCGTTGCTGCACTGCTATTTTCAGGTTTCTCCAGAGATGTTCGATTCCGGGCTCTGGCTGGACCACTCAAGGACATTCAGAGACTTGTCCCGAAGCCACTCCTGAATTTTCTTGGCTGTGTGCTTAGGGTCGTTGTTCTGTTGGAAGGTGAATCTTTGCCCCAGTCTGAGGTCCTGAGCGATCTGGAGCAGGTTTTCATGAAGGATCTCTTTGTACTTTGCTCTGTTAATCTTTCCCTCAATCCTGACTAGTCTCCCAGTCCCTGCCACTGAAAAACATCCCCACCGCATGATGCTGCCACCACCATGCTTCACCATAGTGATGGTGCCAGGTTTCCTCAAGACGTCACGCTTGGCATTCAGGCCAAAAAGTTCAATCTTGGTTTCATCAGACCAGAGAATCTTGTTTCTCATGGTGAGAATGAGTCCTTTAGGTGCCTTTTGGCAAGCTCCAAGTGTTCTGTCAAGTGCCTTTTACTGAGGAGTGGCATCCATCTGGCCACTCTACCATAAAGGCCTGGTTGGTGGAGTGCTGCAGAGATGGTTGTCCTTCTGGAAGGTTCTCCCATCTCCACAGAGGAACTCTGGAGCTCTGTCAGTGTTGTGTCAATTCCTGACTACAAGCTATACCGAGCACTCAAGCCTGAATCCATCCAGGGTGCTCAAAGCACTCCCAACCTGCAGGGGGCAACCATGCAACCGGAGCTGTTGAAACCAACCACCAGGAAGTGCTCTGGGGACCATATTATCCTGCGCACCCACAAGCAGTGCATGTGCATGGCATCGAAATGTTTGGTAAAAGCTTACTTGGCTCTCACTCATTCCTGAGAAGAGATACCAATGACCACAGCTCCTGATCATCCAAAGACGCAACTGGTAGGACAGAATGTGTTGTGAATTCATGCTTCTATATGCCCTTTTGGTTTGGTTGTAACATACAATGCAATTATTAATTAAATTAAATAGTGAAGACTTCATTATGTGAACGTAGAACTTGACAGTAACCTTACTATAATCATGTGTATTGTTAAATGTTTAATTAGGATATTGATATTTAATTATTAACTTGCAATGATCCTATGTTAATCTAAATGATGAAATGATTGTTTGGTTAGGTTTGAGGATTCAGTAACATTAGTTTATGCTTATTTTTGAGAAATTGGAATTGAGAGTTATTTGTAACTAATCCATGGGGTTTTGTTTGTGTGTTTTGAAGGTTATCAACCTATTCTGTTCTATCTTTATGACAATAAAAAATCATAAAGTGAACAGTTTTGAGTTGTCCTTTGCGTTCATCAAGGATAAAGCCGTTTTCAAGTTTGGGCAGAGCTGTGGTCAGCCAGAAATCACGCAGAACTTGACAGTTGATAACCAGCGTGGCAGTGAGGACGAGGATCAAAGGGCTGAAGTCAAGCTGTCGACGCAAAGGAAGAATTGCCTGTGAAACTCTACACCATGGCCAAGGAAACTTTTGGGAAAACAGTCAAGCAACTGAAGCAAGAGCGGACCTTAGCCAAATCTGCTTTCACCAGACAAGCGAACTACCTGAGTAAAGCTGCAGCTGGTATGATTAAGCATGAACTACAAGAGGAGTTCAGCAAGCTCAGTTCCCTGGCTAGAAGTGTCGGTGATTCAAATGATGACTACGCGGCTGGCCTACTGGCTGAAGCGGGAACTAAGGGAGATGAAGAGGTCAAGCTCGACAAGGACCAGCAGGCTGATCTTGAAAGGACGATTGAAGAGTGCGACATGAAATTGGAGGAAATCCGAGAGGCAGTCCAATTCAACCTCTGGCCAAGATACGGTAAAGAGGAGGTAGACTTTGCAATCCAAGAAGCGGAGAAAGCCTGTGACAGAGCCAAAGAAACCCCCGTCACTGCTATTAACAGGGACGGCTATGAACTACAGCTGGAAAGAGCGAGGAAGCTAATCCATGATGCAAGTGAAAGCCTGAAAGACTGGGAAAAATGGGTCCCACACGATGAGACTGCAGATCTGAAAGGCAGAGTAAAAGATCTGAGAATATTCGGCAGTAACCTCGAGGCCAAAAGAACAGAATTCCTCATCGCACAGAGAATTGCAGAAGAGGATAGAAGACCTACAGAGCTTCAACCAAGAGCAGTCCCACAACCAGTGGTGAGAATAAAACCAACTAGTCTACCTAAATTCACTGGGCTTAGGAGGAATTTCCACAGATGGAGGAAAGACTGGGAGAGCCTGCAAAAGCAGGGAGAGCCGACTGGTTCAGTGGAGGTGAAGAAGTTTCAACTTCTTGACAGTGTGGACGAGAGAATATGTAGAGACCTGCGCCTGTCATCATATAACAGTGCTGAAGACATGTTTAGAGTACTCCAAAACCGGTATGGAAACAAGCCAACAATTGCTTTGGAGATAATTGAGGACCTGGAGAGGATCCCTCCTTTAAAGTCACACCAACCAAGGAAGGTTATTGACCTGATTCAAGCTGTGGAAAAGGCCCTGAATGACCTCACGGAGCTCGAAAGCAGTGGAGCCATAAAGAATCCCCTTGTCATCAGATCCATAGAGAGCAAGCTGCCGGATAACATGAAGAGGGACTGGCTGACATTCATGGTCAACCCAAGAAATGGAGTCACACCTGACAATCACTTCGACAGCCTTCTAAGATTTTTAAAGACACAAGAAGACATACTGGAGAAACTAGACCAGTTGGGTGTAAGTGAAAAACCTGAAAAGAAAGCTACGTACCCGGAGAAGCGGTATGCTTCCACAAGGTCCACGAGAACGGGAGGATGCGTTGTGTGTGGAGATGAAAAGCACCGTGAGAAGATTTTATTTTGTAAGCAGTTCAAAGAACTAAAGCCTAGTGAGAAGCTGAATGCTGTCGAAAGACTGGGAGCATGCAGAAGATGCCTCAGATGTCATGGAGAGGATGAGGAATGTACGGACACTTACCTTTGCAGAAACAGAGACTGCAAAAGAGGAAGCTCCTCGGATCACCATTTCTTTCTCTGCCTTAAAGGAGGGGCTAAGAGGAAAGAATACGTGAAAGTGGAAAAACCCAGCACCAGGAGGCAAACATTCACAGAGGAACAAGAGAGATTAATACGTGAGCTCACCCCGGACATGGCAGAAAAATTCAGGAATGCTTTCACCAACATGGCAAAATCACACTGCACTGGAGGAAGCCTTCCTGGGGTAATGGACTCAAGCACACGTGAATTACCAGTTATTCTTATGCTTCTCGAAGTAACTACTAACGCAGGGCAGAAAATTGGAACTCTCATTGACTTAGCATCAGACACCAACTACATCACTCACACAGCCGCCAGGAGACTGAAGCTTCGAAGTGAAAGGATCACACTAGTCGTCCATGGAGTTGGAGGCATGGCCATGAAGGTGAAGACCAAAAGATACTTACTCAAGGTGAGAGTCAAGACACCAAGAGGCACGGAGAAAGCTCATGAGCTGATCTGTTATGGGTTGGATGAAATTGCAAAAGTTCACAGAGCAATCAAAGCACAACACCTCAAGAAGTTCTTCCCCGATACCAACCTGGAAGACCTTCACAGACCAGAACATGTTGAGCTTCTCATAAGCCACCGGGAAGGAAGACTTGCTCCACAGAGAGTAAAGGTAGTAGGAGATCTTGTCCTGTGGGAGAGCCCTTTAGGAAAGACCGTTGGAGGAGCACATCCAGACCTCTGTGAAGTAGTGGACATGGCCCTGCACAATTCTGAAACTCATTTTGCACGATCTATGAGAATCACAGCAGTAAAGTATAAAGAAATTTCTGAGATGCAAGAATCTAGAGCTGAAACTAAACCCACTGTTATTGGCAAAGAGTTCTTGGACTGGTGGAAGTGGGACAGCATTGGGGCGGCCTGTGAACCCATGTGTGGAGGATGTCGTTGTGGTAACTGTCAACCAGGAGGCAAAGACATGACTCTTAGTGAAGAAAGAGAGCTTGAGATAATCAGGCAAGGTCTCAGTTACGTGGAGTCAGATGTGCATAGTCAGGAGCCTCACTGGGACACAAAATACCCTTGGATTGAAGATCCAAGTTCCCTGCCCAACAACAGAAGCGCAGTGGAAGCCACGTTTCTGAGGACGGAGAAACAACTCAAGAGAGAACCAGATTGGCGTGCAGAATACACAACTCAAGTTCATGAGATGGTGGAAAGGAAGGCAGCAAAGAAACTCACTAGAAAGACCATTGCCGACTGGAAAGGTCCAGTATGGTACGTCAGTCACTTGATAGCACCAAACCCACACTCTATAACTACACCTGTCCGACTGGTATGGAACAGCAGCCAGAGGTTTAGAGGAAGCAGCATGAATTACCTTCTTCTGAAAGGGCCTGAGGTACTTAATCCTATTCGAGCGGTACTGCTAAGGTTCAGGAGAGGAATCCATGCTGCTCTCGGCGACATCAAAAAGATGTACAATTCTGTGTGGCTCGAAGACCTGGAGATGCACCTCCATAGATTCCTCTGGAGAGACGGTGATGATGGGGACATTGAGGAATATGCCATCACCAGGGTCAACATGGGCGATCGACCAGCAGGGTGTATCGCACAACTAGCCATGAGAGAAACAGCGAAGTTGCCCATGTTCACACATCTGAAAGAGGAACGGAGGGTCCTTGAAGAGGATTCCTACGTAGATGACATCCTGACATCCCATAATGACCTGGAAAAGCTAGACGGAACCACCAAAAAAGTCGAAGAAATCCTAAAGGCAGGTGGATTCTTCCTCAAGCCGTGGGTCCGATCAGGCCAAAGTGGGAGGCAAACATCTACATCAGAACATCCAACATCGTCAGATGAAGTCTTCATCCTCCCCAACCAAGTGAGAGAAGGAGACAACAGAGCCCTTGGAGTTGGTTATTTAGTCGAATCAGACAAACTGTACCTCATGACCTCGATAAACTTCTCAAAGAGACAAAAGAAGATGAGGATCAGTCAAGATCTCGTTGGAGAGGAAGTGAGAATGAAAACTCCAAACCCACTGACCAGAAGGCAACTGCTTAGCCAAGTAGCTAGTTTGTATGACCCAATAGGCCTTGCAACACCTGCCAAACAGAAAGGAGCCATTTTAGTCAGAAAAGCATTCCAAGAAACTGGAGGCAAAGCTCTAACAAGAGACACATGGGACACACCTCTGTCTGAGAAACTTAGAGGAGAAGCAATCCACCTGTTTGAGGAATACACACGCCTCAACCAAATTACCTTCCATAGAAGCCTGACTCCAGTCAAAAGGATTGGGGAACCCTGGGGAATAACATTCTCAGATGGGAGCGACCAGAGTTATGGAGCAGTGGCATACTTCAGGTGGGAGACCGAGCAAGGCATCCTGGTCCGACTTGTTGAGTCCAAAGCCAAGCTTACACCACTTGACCAAAAGGGAGAACCAGTGAAGGCTGAAGTCTGTGGTGCTGTGTTCGCTGCAAGACTCAGGAAATACATTGAAAAGCACAGTCGGATGCAAGTAGGACGTTGGATCCATCTGTTAGATAGTCAAACTGTGCTGGGTGCAATCCAAAGGGACAGTTATGGGTACCAGACCTTTTTTGCAAACAGAGTGGGAGAGATCCAGAAGTCCACATCAGTTGAGGACTGGAGATGGATTCCAGGTGAGCAAAACATTGCTGACCTCATGACAAGAGGAGCAACCCCAGAGGACCTCAAAGAGAACTCTGTGTGGCAGAACGGCCCAGAGTTTCTGAGACGACCTGTAGAGGATTGGCCGACAAAGTCAGCCAAAGAAGTCGCTGCAGATGCCAAAGAAGGCATAAACAAGCTCCAAAGGAAATGTTTTACAGCAGCACTGACCCGAGCGCAGGTGGGGAAAAAAATCCAACATGCTCCACGTATACCAATATCTCCAACCTCTGACAAAGGTAAAGACCTGCAAAGCAGCCCTAATGGAAGAGGGCACCAAATCCAAGTCCAAAGACCACCTTCTGGTTATTCAGTGGGGAATATCCTTAATATCAGCAAGTTCAGCAGTTTAACCAGGTTGACAAGAGTCATTGCCTGGGTGTGGAGAGCTGCCACAAGGTGGAAAGAAATGCTAGCCAAGACCACCACCACAAGCAAGCCAAAGAAAAAGGAAATTCCTTCAGCTCTTGAGATCAAGTCCAGAATCAAGAAAGATACAGTTACCATCATGGAGTGTGAAGATGCACTCAGGGATCTCTTCCTTGCAGCCCAAAAGGATGTAACCTGGCCAGACACCACACTCAGCAGGCTTGCTGTGGTCAAAGAGGAAAACACTGGACTCTTGTTCTGTGGAGGAAGATTCCAAATCTTTAATGAAGAAAAAACTGCAGTACCAATCTTGCCCTGCACGTCATGGGTATCCTCCCTTCTAGCTCAAGAAGCCCACAAGACAAATCATGAAGACATCGCAGGCACACTCCTCCGGATGAGAAGGAAAGCGTGGGTGGTAAGAGGCCGGAAACTAGCTCAAAAGATCGTTGATAACTGTGTGACATGCAGGAAACTTAAGGCCCGGAGATGCCAACAGATCATGAGTGACCTTCCATCGGAGAGAATAACACCAGCCAATCCCTTTGAGTACACCACAGTGGACTTATTTGGACCTTATGAAGTGAAGGATGAGGTGAGAAAGAAGGTGAAACTTAAGGTGTGGGGAATTGTCTTTTGCTGCATGGTGTCAAGAGCTATGCACACAGACCTTGTCAGCGACCAGTCAGCTGAAGGCTTCCTGTTAGCCTACCAAAGATTTACGGCACTGAGAGGGCATCCAAGGAAATTGTGGTCGGATCCTGGAAAAAACTTTGTCGGAGCCAGACCTGCCCTCAAAGAACTCTACATGTTTCTGGACCGGCTGGAGAAGTCGAAGCTTGAAAACTATGTTTCCAAGCATGGCACAGAATGGAGCTGGAGGATCCATCCAGCAGACTCACCTCACAGAAACGGAGCTGCTGAAGCCGCTGTCCGAACTGTGAAGCGGGCTTTACACAATCTGGGAGGTAATGGAGTCCTCACATGGGGTGAATTTCAGACTTTCCTTTATATGGCTTCCAACCTTGCCAATGAGCGGCCTATTGATGCCAGGACTGTGTAGAATACATTAGCCCAAATTCACTTCTACTCGGACGAACCGGACCCAGAGGAGATCCAGGGACCTTTGACTTTGAAGGTTACTCCTACAAGAGATTAAGGACCATCCAAACAGAAGTTGACCGAATCTGGGAGGAAATGGAGTCAGTTAGCCGGACCAAACCTGTTTGTCCGGACCAAGTGGCACACCGCTCACAGGAATGTGGCAATTGGAGATGTCGTTTGGCTGGCCGACCAGAACGCCTTGAGAGGTCAGTACAGGCTTGCCAGAGTTATTGACGTTAACACTGACAAAAAGGGAATTGTGAGGGATGTATATCTCCGATCCTTCCCCAGCTACCCAGTCGCAACTGTGAAGCCCACTAAAAAGATGGAAAACCATTCAATCAAGATACCAGCAACAGTTCTTCACAGGGATGTCAGACGGATAGTTGTCTTGCTTCCAGTTGAAGAGCAGCAGCAACAGGATCAAAAATAGAGTAACTGAATCCAACACATCACAGTTCTGTGTGACCTCCTTGGGTTGAAGAACCAGGAGGTCAAGTGGGAGGTGTTGTGTCAATTCCTGACTACAAGCTATACCGAGCACTCAAGCCTGAATCCATCCAGGGTGCTCAAAGCACTCCCAACCTGCAGGGGGCAACCATGCAACCGGAGCTGTTGAAACCAACCACCAGGAAGTGCTCTGGGGACCATATTATCCTGCGCACCCACAAGCAGTGCATGTGCATGGCATCGAAATGTTTGGTAAAAGCTTACTTGGCTCTCACTCATTCCTGAGAAGAGATACCAATGACCACAGCTCCTGATCATCCAAAGACGCAACTGGTAGGACAGAATGTGTTGTGAATTCATGCTTCTATATGCCCTTTTGGTTTGGTTGTAACATACAATGCAATTATTAATTAAATTAAATAGTGAAGACTTCATTATGTGAACGTAGAACTTGACAGTAACCTTACTATAATCATGTGTATTGTTAAATGTTTAATTAGGATATTGATATTTAATTATTAACTTGCAATGATCCTATGTTAATCTAAATGATGAAATGATTGTTTGGTTAGGTTTGAGGATTCAGTAACATTAGTTTATGCTTATTTTTGAGAAATTGGAATTGAGAGTTATTTGTAACTAATCCATGGGGTTTTGTTTGTGTGTTTTGAAGGTTATCAACCTATTCTGTTCTATCTTTATGACAATAAAAAATCATAAAGTGAACAGTTTTGAGTTGTCCTTTGCGTTCATCAAGGATAAAGCCGTTTTCAAGTTTGGGCAGAGCTGTGGTCAGCCAGAAATCACGCAGAACTTGACAGTCAGAGTGACCATCAGGTTCTTGGTCACCTCCCTGACCAAGTCCCATCTCCCCCGATTGCTCAGTTTGGCTGGGTGGCCAGCTCTACGAAGAGTCTTGGTGGTTACTAACTTCTTCCATTTAAGAATGATGGAAGACACTGTGTTCTTGGGGACCTTCAATGCTGCAGAAATGCTTTGGTACCCTTTCCCAGATCTGTGCCTCGACACAATCCTGTCTCGGTGCTCTACGGACAATTCCTTCGACCTCATGGCTTGGTTTTTGCTCTGAGATGCACTGTCAATTGTGAGACCTTATATAGACAGGTGTGTGCCTTTCCAAATCATGTCCAATCAGTTGAATTTACCACAGGTGGACTCCAATCAAGTTGTAGAAATGTCTCAATGATGATCAATGGAAACAGGATGCACCTGAGCTCAATTTCGAGTCTCATAGCAAAGGGTCTGAATACTTATGTGAATTAGGTATTTCTGTTTTTAATTGTTAATACATTTGCAAACATTTCTAAAAACCTGTTTTTACATTGTCATTATGGGGTATTTTGTGTAGATTGAGGAGGGACATGTTTTATTTAATCAATTTTAGAATAAGGCTGTAACATAACAAAATGTGGAAAAGGGAAGGGGTTTGAATACTTTCCGAATGCACTGTACTCACATTTGTCCTCATTTGATGTGTGTAAATATGTCCGTTCATGTGAAGAACGCAGACCTCAACAACGTGTGTTCTTTCTGCATAAAAAAAAGAAAATAATGTCAGTTCTGTATGTTTGCCACTAGTTGTCACTATAGTGCCATAATACTACAGAACGTTTATGCAACGTTGCTCCATGCTGGGGAAGGCAAAAAGCGTAAGTGGGTGTACGCTACATAACTTTCAAAATCCTAACATCGCTGAGCCTCTCACATTAAACGACCGTCTTTCCTGTCTTGCCAACGTAGTGGTGAGCACACTAAACGATGTGGCACAGACTGGGTGTCACACACTACAAGATTCTTCACTTGATCGTGAGGATTGTCGATACCACGCTGTCTCGCGAAAACGATGTGATTAGATTAGACTTAGCTTCAACGAGCTGTGCCTCCAGTGTTGCCAATTTATCGACTTTGTCGCTATATTTAGCGAGTTTTCAGACCCCTCTAGCGACACATTTTCAAAAAAGCGACTAGCGACAAATCTAGCGACTTTTCCTGGTGTTATTGGAGACTTTTGGAGACTGACGCGAAAGCACGTATCGTTCTTACTCTTCTCAACGAGCAGCGGGTGCTGCCCCCGTCCCAAAGCGTTCACAGGCCCCACCCCCGTCCCAAAGTGCTCACAGGCCCCATCCCCGTCCCAAAGCGCTCACAGGCCCCACCCCCGTCCCAAAGTGCACACAGGCCCCACCCCGTCCCAAAGCGCTCACAGGCCCCATCCCCGTCCCAAAGCGCTCACAGGCCCCACCCCGTCCCAAAGTGCTCACAGGCCCCACCCCCGTCCCAAAGCGCTCACAGGCGGCCCAGTCCTCGCGCAGCAGTCCCTCCCAGCTGCAGTCAGAGCAGAATATGTTCACCCCTCCATGTCCAGACTGCAAATGAATCGCGCATGGGGGAAGCCACCCCTGGCTGATCCCGCCCTGTCTTACATTCAGGGCGGGATGTAAATGTAGGGTGTTTTTTACTCACTTTTTGTCTCTCCCATGATGTTATTCCTCTCTCCTACATCATCCATCACAATTACATGCACATGGCCAATTACGCAAATTAGGTGATGACATAATTTAGCGACTTCTAGCGACTTTTAGGACAGCCAATAGCTACTTTCCTTACTGAGGAGTTGGCAACACTGTGTGCCTCAAAGCCAGTGGTGGAAAAATTACTCAATTGTCATACTTCAGTAAAAGTAAAGATACCTTAATAGAAAATGACTCCACCCAGTCACCCAGTAAAATACTACTTGAGTAAAAGTCTAAAAGTATTTGGTTTTAAATATACTTAAGTATCAAAAGTAAATGGAATTGCTAAAATGTACTTAAGTATCAAAAGTAAAAGTATAAACCATTTCAAATTCTTTATATTAAGCAAACCAGAAGGCACAATTTATTTTAATTTGTTATTGACAGATAGCCAGGGGCACACTCCAACACTCAGACATAAATTACAAACGAAGCATTTGTGTTTAGTGAGTTCGCCAGATCAGAGGCAGTAGGCATGACCAGCGATGTTCTCTTGATAAGTGTGTGAATTGGACCATTTTCCTGTCAAAATGTATCAAGTACTTTTGGGTGTCAGGGAAAATGTATGGAGTAAAAAGTACATTATTTTCTTTAGGAATGTAGTGAAGTAAAAGTAGTCAAAAAATATAAATAGTAAAGTAGGCAAGTACACACACATACTAGTAGTAATCATCGCTCCTGCTTGAGAGTCTACACATACTGGGTGATGCGAAACAACGTTATCATGTCACTGGCATCTGCTCTGGCGAGCTCTCATTGGCTATTGCTGATCACCGTTCTCAAAACTTGTTGTTTCACATTGGAGATTTCACATTACAATAGCACTGCAGATTTTGTGCCGATAAAATCAAACATGTTTGAAAATATCGGGACGTCTGGCACATGAACCTTATGCAAACCGAACAGTACACACAGGTGGGAAAAGGTAATGATTATTGCTAGTAGCTTGCTACCATTGTCATTTCTGGTTGACAGTTAAAACTAGCAATGCATTTTAAGGAATGTTTCATGGCAGGTTTTTCATAAAATAGCAGACAGCATAAGACAGAGGTTCCCAAACTAGGGGTCGCAACCCCATGTGGGGTCACTTGATATGAAAATGGGGTCGCGGGAGAATTTCCAAATTCCTGGCTCAGTTGACATGCCGGTAAGTGAAATCGAACAGCTGATCGAGCTGTCATGTGATGGAATGCTGCAGGCAACGCATTCACGGGTCACTACGGAGGACTTTTGGTTTCTGACTCAAAGGGAATACCCTGCCATCTCCCTCTGAGCATTACTGCAGCGTTCAAAACAACTGGGAACTGGGAACTCGGAAATCTCAGACTTCCGACTTCAGTGCGTTCAAGACAACTGGGAACTTGGGAAAAAAACTAGCTCCGACTGGGATTTCTTTTTTGAACAGTCATCCAACTCGGAATTCCAACTCGGCCTCTTTCTAGAGCTCCGAATTTCCAACATGGAGATCACTGATGTCATGATTTGACCTAGCATTTTTCAGAGTTCCCAGTTGTCTTGAAAGCACCATAAAACTCATGGTACTCATATCTGAAGCTGGATTCAGTGCTCTCGTCTGCTTTAAAACCAAAAATCAATCCACTGTCGACCACGCCCCCTGACTTTGAGAAGCTCCTACGCAACATACATCAAGCACACCCATCTCATTAGTGGTGGTAAGATAAGAGACATTATGTCAGACTAATTTCCACTTGACTGCCCCACATTAAAAGTATATGATGGTGAGTTGAGAAGACAATCAGAAATGCTGTTAGAATGTTTTTCAATTGACTGCCACAGCCCCAAATAAAAAAGTAAACATTGGCTGTTAATGACCAAATTCTTTCACATGGTTGGGGTCGCGAGAATTTTCAGATATCAAAATGGGGTAGTGGTCCAAAAAGTTTGGGAACCCCTGGCAGAAGACATTCGATTTGTGTATTATAGCTAACCTGCTATCAATGTCAAATCACCTGTAGCCACCTGATAAACACTGGCAACTACCATGTCTGCCAACTATGACGGACTAGGTAGCTATGTACCAAAAAAGACTAGCTAGATGTGGAAAATAGCTTTATTTTGGCAGTTACATGTATGTTGTAGCTATGTTGCACCCATATACAGTCATTGGGTGCACCTTGTTCACCGTCCGTCCTTGTATTATTATGTAGCTATGTCGCACTCCGATTCCACATACTTCCTCAATAAACCCCAAAATCACAACTTAACTCCCATCATAGTTACCATATTATTATTATTATTATTCATACCTCAACATCTGACCACACTGGTAAACCTTCTTGATGTGAATTTAAGCCCTTCAGTAACTATGAAAGATAATCTGCATCAAGTATTCAATTTATTCAGGCATTATGTCTGCATTGCTGGTATTATTGAATACATTTCCCCAATCATCACTAATCCTGTGTTTCAGTGTTCTGTGGGGTTGACCATGGTTTGAGGGAACAAAGATGGCTGCTTGCATTCCGCTGGTCTTCCTGGCCTGCGGCTCCTTCAACCCCATCACCAACCAGCACATGCGGCTGTTCGAGCTGGCCCGGGATCACCTGCACCAGACAGGTCAGCCACCATAGAGACCCTATATTAATTAGCGAGGTTTGTGTTGCTTCTTAGACTTGTAGTATGAGTCTGTTCATGTCATTGTGATCATGGGACAGTGGAATGTAGAAGAAGAAGTCCCCCAAGGGTTTCTGTGAAGCTTTTAGGACCATCTCCATGGTGGTTAAGTATACATAGTTCTTAGTGCAGATAGACCTGTGCCTTCAGCCATATCCTTTCACATTACTTTACACCTTGTGCCTTGACACGAACCTGTACATACAGTCTACTTATAATTTATAAACCAGAGAAACAGTACTGCACTTCAGTTAGAATAAATAATGATAGTATAGTATAGTATAGTATAAGCTATATGGCGTGGTGACTAGAGCTTTGCTATCTTCCCATATTGTAGATTTTTTTTTTTTTTATATATACAGTACAGTAGTTATAGAATTGCCCTTAATGCCTTAGCCTTGTGACTGGTCCTTACCCTTTCTGGGGCAACAAGGAAGACAATATCGCAATGTCAGGGAGTTGGGAGGATCAAGACTCTCATCAACCAATAATTTCCTTCCTTTCAGGTCAGTTCCAGGTGGTGGGTGGGATTGTGTCTACGGTTAGAGAAGGTTATGGCAAGCAGGGCCTGGTATTGGCCAAGCACCGCATCGCCATGGCGAGGCTGGCACTGCAAAGCTCAGACTGGGTCTCAATTGACGATTGGGAGAGTCAGCAGCCCGACTGGACAGAGACGGTGGTCACAATGAGGTGTGTAGCCATACAGTTTCTCAATTTCAACCTTTAAACTAATTGATTAAAGTAACTAGTCCACTTCCCCAAAATGCTTCTCTCTGAAAAAACGTCTAGGGTCAATCTTTCCTATCTGGTGTAATTCTCCTGTCTTATCTGGTGTCCTGTGTGATCTTAGATATGCTCCCTCTAATTCTCCCATCTCTCTCTCTCTCTCCCCTCTCGGAGGACCTGAGACCTAGGATCATGCCTCAGGACTACCTGGCCTGACGACTCCTGGCTGTCCCCGTCCCTAGTCCTCCTGGTCGTGCCTGCGGCCATGGAACCCTGACCTGTTCACCGGACCCCACCCCTACACATGCTGTCTCGACCTCTAAATGCTTGGCTATGAAAAGCCAACTGGCATTAACTCCCGTGGTGCTGACCTCTTGCACCCTCTGTGATTATTATTTGACCCTGCTGGTCTTCTATCAACGTCTGAACATCTTGAAGAACGATCTGGCCTTAATGGCCATGTACTCTTATAATCTCCAGCTGGCACAGCCAGAAGAGGACTGGCCACCCCTCAGAGCCTGGTTCCTCTCTAGGTTTCTTCCTAGGTTCCTGCCTTTCTAGGGAGTTTTTCCTAGCCACCGTGCTTCTACATCGGCATTGCTTGCTGTTTGGGGTTTTAGGCTGGGTTTCTGTGTAAGCACTTTGTGACATCTGCTGATGTAAAAAGGGCTCTATAAATGCATTCGATTGATTGATTTATTACAGTTCGGATGAGCAGTGAACTACAGTACACTCAGAAATGTATATGATTTTAGATTTTTATAGGATCAGCATTGCCTTATGATGTAACTGGGCATATGCACCACACATTCATCATTATGCAAGTTAGCCACTGAGTGTAACCCCTTCATAACTTTGTCTGAAAGTGTTTTTGTTCAAAATAAAGCAAATTGGATTCAGAGCTTTTATCTATGGTCTGATAGGTCAGGATTCCACCTCAAACATTAGTGGCGGCAGGTAGCCTAGCGGTTAAGAGCGTTGGGCCAGTAACTGAAAGGTCGCTGGTTCAAATCCACGAGCTGACTAGGTGAGAATCTGTCAATGTGCCCTTGAGTAAGGCACATAACCCTAGTTGCTTCTGTAAATTGCTCTGGATGAGAGCATCTGCTAAATAACTAAAATGTTGAAAAGTGTCCTTACCCCAACCACTCTATGCTGGTCAGGTTTGAATTCCAAGAGCTCTGGACTGTTGTTCAAGGGGTTTACTTAAAAAATCCTTCAATACAGCTCCACTCTATATATGAAATATCATGTTGTAAACATTTCAAATCCACTTTGGTGTAGACAAAGTAGAACATCTCAGCATGCAGAGGCGTAATTTATTCTGCCAGTCATAGCATCCTCCTCCTTTTCAGTCAGACAGACCCCCATCTACACCTGACATTTACAACCACTTTTATAATAACAAATGATTTAAACAAGAATCTCCTTAAGGGCTTAGTTTGCATCCACACCCTGTATTAACATGTGTCCCTCCATGATGTGTCACATCATGCCTCAACTGTCCATGTTGTGAGTGATGGGATTTCCCACCTCATATAATGACCGTTGCGTCTACTACACAAGGCATCCATCTACCTAGCCACCCGCTGAGGGGGTCAATCAAATCCAATCACAATACGTCTTAAGTGCGTCTGTCTATTCTGCTCCTGGCCATAAACATCACATTTTACTTAATGTGGACAACATCTAATCACATTTGAAGCCTTGGTTTCTCTCCATGTTGTATTCTCCAGCCCCCATCCTTTAGCTCTCATTTAGCGCTCCGTATAATCTCTTCTTCCTGCTCTGCAAACCCATTCACAATAGAAAAACAATAGAGCTCCCTGGGTAGAAATCCCCTCTTCTGCTGCTACTTGACAACTGTCCGTAGTGCTAGAAACCAGCCCAGATTTAAGTCTGAGATGCCAGAGGTTCTAGGGCTATTGCGCCAACATGGGGCCCATGCCAGGTCTGGGTCTGCTGGCTGTGTTTTTTTGCTATTGTGACATGTTGCCCCAGTGATTAAGTAGATGTGGGACACTTGCATTTGGTGCTGCTGATCAACCAGTTGAAGCTATGCATACAGAAAGTTACCTCCACTTTACATGAGTGGGATGTTAAAAATGTCTAATATTATTCCTAGCACGCAATGTCTACATCAAGCTTGTGACTACAAACTTGTTGGATGCATTTGCATTTTGTTTTGGTTGGGTTTCGGTTGTGGGTTTTTTCCCCAATAGGAACTGAATGGTGAATAATCTATTGTGACATTTTGGAGTCACTTTAATTGAAAATAAGAATATAATATGTTTCTGAACACTTCTACATTATTGTGGATGACACCATTATTACGGATAATCCTGAATGATTCCTGAATCATAATGAGTGAGAAAGTTAGAGGAACAAAGATCATACCCCCAAAACAGGCTAACCTCTCACCATTACCATTACCAATAACAGGGGAGGTTAGCATCTTTAGGGGGTATGATATTTATGCCTGTGTAACTTTATCACTCATCATTATTCACGATTAATTCATTATTATCCATAATCATGGTAGCATCCAAATGAATGTAGAAGTGTTCAGAAACATATTATATTCTTATTTACAATAAAAGTAAGTAAGCATGTCAATGTTAGTCTACACCTGTCATTTACGAAGCATGTGACAAAGACAATTTGATTTGATTTGGATTTGAGGTACCATTATGGTCGGATACTTAAGCAGTACCAAGGAAGGACAGTGGTCCAACCAGTAACTCCCACCCCACAAGTAAGATCCTCCTTTACCTTGCACTCTCTAGCTCCTTCTCCTTTATATGTTCAAAGATCTAAAAGGATTTGTGGTTCCAATGGCGATTCTATAATGAGTATTTTAAAGTAATCAAACAACTATAAAAGTAGTTGAATTAACAAATCAAAATAGCTATACTCACACTTAAACAACTGCATGAGAAGTATTTTACAACAGTTTAAATTAGCCTTCCTATTCAACACAATTTTGTTTAGTGAGACTTTTATGGGAAATTGACTGAAATGGAACTGGGCCTCTCTCTCTCTTGGCACCAACTGAGCTGCAATCATCCTCCATGAGTTATAAGTCTCCAAATGGGCACTGGCCTCCTTTCCTCACTGTTTAATCGCCTAGTTTGAATCTTATTTAGGTTGAAATATGTATAGGGTCTGTTTTTTCATCTTCTCAAGCCAACTAAGTCATCCTTTATTCCCCTTTACGCATGCTTCTCTATGGAAGCAGCTCTATGGAAGCAGCTTTATGGAAGTAGGGGGGGTTGGTGGCATGGAGGTTTCAGTATGGGCCCTGAAAGATACAGTGTAAATGGAGCCAAACACACACACACCATTCATATCCAAGTCTGGTGGATTTCTGTCAGAAAGAACTCTATCAGAAATTCCTTTGGGGAGACATTATCTACACTGAATAAAACTATAAACGCAACATGCAACAATTTCAACGATTGTACTGAGTTACATTTCATATAAGGAAATCAGTCAATTGAAATAAATTCATTAGGCCCTAATCTATGGATTTCACATGACTGGGAATACAGATATGCATCTGTTGGTCACAGATACCTGTGGGGTAGGGACGTGGATCAGAAAACCAGTCAGTATCTGGTGTGATCACAATTTGCCTCATGCAGCGCGACATCTCCTGCGCATAGAGTTGATTGTGGCCTGTCGAATGTCATCCCACTCCTCTTCAATGGCTGTACTGCCAAATTCTCTAAAACGATGTTGGAGGCGACTTATGGTAGAGAAATTAACATTCAATTCTCTGGCAACAGCTCTGGTGGACATTCCGGCAGTCAGCATGCCAATTACACGCTCCCTCAAAACTTGAGACATCTGTGGCATTGCGTTGTTTGACAAAAGTGCACATGTTAGAGTGGCCTTTTATTGTCCCCAGCACAAGGTGCACCTGTGTAACGATCATGCTGTTTAATCAGCTTCTTGATATGCCACACCTGTCAGGTGGATGGATTATCTTGGCAAAGGAGAAATGCTCACTAACAGGGATGTAAACAAATTTGTGCACAACATTTTAGAGGAATAAGCTTTTTATGCATATGGAAAATTTCTGGGATATTTTATTTCAGCTCATGTTGCGTTTATATTTTTGTTCAGTATATAACTCTTGATCTTGAGTGCTGTAGCATCTTCTCCCCAAACTTAATGTTGGATATTATGAAGTGTATGCACCAGAGAATAAAACATGAATTGGTAAACCAATGCCTATTCTTTCCCTCTCAAATAAAAGCAAACGTTGAAGAGGTCAAACTCTTATTAAACTTGGTAGTTACAGTGCATTCAGAAAATATTCATACTCATTTACTTATTCCACATTTTGTTGTTACAGTCTGAATTCAAAATAGATTAAATATACTTTTTTTCTCACCCATCTACACACAATACCCCCTAATGACAAAGTGAAAACATGTTTTTAGAAATGTTAGCACATTTATTGAAAATGCAATAAGTAATTATAGGGTATTGTGTGTAGATGGGTGAGATACATTTTTTTAAATAAATAAATTTAGAATTCAGGCTGTAACACAACAACATGTGGAATAAGTCAAGGGGTATGAATACCATCTGAAGGCACTGTAGGTAAAGTGATGTAGAACCATGCCAAAATGGAGTCCGAGCTCTAGAAGTTTAGGTAGTCATGAGCAGCTTTTGGTCTTACTTGGAACTACATAAACCACACATGGAATTCATTGACTAATTTAATCAATTTCATTTTTATTTCTTTTATCCTCTTTTGAATCATGAGATTGATCTACTCATTAACTAGCTGTCTTTCCAGGGTTTGGCCAGCACTCTTTCCATAAATACAGGTTACCATGGTTTATCGGCACAAATGACTCCTAATCTCCAGTTCTGTCACTTTTAAAATGAGCTGTTAAACAAAAAAGCGTAATGGATTTTCACAGTCCCATATACAGTAGTATGCTGTGCTTATTGAACCTTATATAGTGTTTCTTTCTAAATGTCCAAATAATTGAATTGGTCCCAGGTGGACTCCAATCAGGTTGTTGTGACATCTCAAGGATGCACCTGAGCTCAGTTTGGAGTGTCACCCAGCGTCATAACACATTATGACACGGTCATAACCATGTCATAACATGTCATAACAGCAGACATAACTTGTCATAACCTGTCATAATATGGCCATAACGCTGTCATAACACATATACTGTATTTAGACCTGTTCTGACAATTGTGTTATTTTATGACTGAGATGTCAATGAGAACCTATGGTTAAATGCTCAAGACAGGCTTGATGCAAACTATTGCCTGCTAAATGTTGTTTCTTTCTTTCATTCATTTAATTTGTTTGATTTGATTACAGTACACCTATGTTGTAATTATATCTGAACAATACATGTATTTTTTGCATCAATGATTGTGAAAGATGTCTTCAATGATCACACCTTTGATCACACATGGGATAGAAATTATGGACCTTTTATTTTCAGTCAATTTTGATGGATAGTGCAAGTGTATTGTCTAATGTCAAAACAGTGTAATGCACTATAATTTACAGAACTGTAGCATAATACAGTGGTCCTCTGTAGCTCAGCTGGTAGAGCACGGCGCTTGTAACGCCAAGGTAGTGGGTTCGATCCCCGGGACCACCCATACACAAAAATGTATGCACGCATGACTGTAAGTCGCTTTGGATAAAAGCGTCTGCTAAAAGGCATATTATTATTATTATTATTATATTATTACATTCAAATGGCAATTTTGAAAAATGTATTTTGCATTTTTTGCGATTGGATTAACTGGTTGTTAAAACAACTCAATTGAGGTTTTGAATAAAAGACTGGCTGTGTTACTAGTGTTACTATGTAGTTTGGGGTTTTGTACTAAGAGTTTTGAAAATTCACCACATACTTGTCAAAATAGCACCAAAGCGATTGAAAAAAAAAAACTGTAGTCAGCAGGATACAGGTTTTGCATCTCTATTCTTCCTCTCAATGCAAGCAGCAGGTGCTTCTGGCATACCACATTGAGCTCTTCACTGAGTAGGCCTAGCCATGCTATCCTCCTCCATCTGATGTCACACTGGGTGACTCAGAGCTTTTCTCTCAGGATTTGAGTCATCCTGACAGTCTGCCGCAACAACGAGAGGTATTTTCTCAATTAAAAGAATGCCAAGCGAAAGCGTCTCTGTATTATCAATCCACTTGGCATGTGTTAAGATAGTGGCTGCCATGTTCAGCTCATAAGACGCCTATAATCGAATTAGCTGAATTATTTCATTACAAATGAAATGCATTGTGCTAAACAGAGCTTTGGAAGTTATGCGCATGGCGCTGCTTTTTTAATGGGTTTTCAATAATTATGTGGTTTAAATAAGATAGTAGCCTATCTGTACAAAATCGAGTGGCATTTGGCGCACCATGACAGCATTTATCATAAAATGACACACAAAATGTCATTTTTTATCCAAACTAGGCCGAATTGATAAAGGAAATACTCTCAACCTAATCCTAATTTAGTAAGCACTCTTAAACATATAGCACATGCCTTAATGTAGAGGAGAGTGGGGTAAGTTGAGCTATTTTTTACATTCAGCATCACTCCATCAAGGGAAATATGGGGTGTTTCTCAAAATGCATACTACCGTGGTCCGAGCACGCAAATTGGAGCACGGGAGGGTCGGAGTATGAGTCCAAATCAAAGTATGCGAAACAGAGCATGGAGGGCACTTCTCAAATGCATACTCGGTTTGTACATATTTTGAAGCATGCATCGATGCAAGTTTTAACGGAAAGTACAAAAATAAATATGACGGAACCACGTAAAAAATTCCGTAATGTAAAAGAAAATCAATGGTGGCCTTTATTTGAGCTGAAGCGAGAGAAAATACACTTCCGACTTTGGAATGAAATGTTGCCTATTCACATCTCATATGTTGCCTGTCTACAATATTTTTTCTTGATACGTTAATAAATACATGCTATGTTAATTTTGGCATGTTACCTGCCTACAGTGAGGGAAAAAAGTTTTTGATCCCCTGCTGATTTTGTACATTTTCCCACTAACAAAGAAATTATCAGTCTATAATTTTAATGGTAGGTTTATTTTAACAGTGAGAAACAGAAGAAAAAAAAACGCATGTCAAGGCATGTCAAAAATGTTATAAATTGATTTGCATTTTAATGAGGGAAATAAGTATTTGACCCCCTCTCAATCAGAAAGATTTCTGGCTCCCAGGTGTCTTTTATACAGGTAACGAGCTGAGATTAGGAGCACACTCTTAAAGGGAGTGCTCCTAATCTCAGCGTGTTACCTGTATAAAAGACACCTGTCCACAGAAGCATCAATCAATCAGATTCCAAACTCTCCACCATGGCCAAGACCAAAGAGCTCTCCAAGGATGTCAGGGACAAGATTGTAGTCCTACACAAGGCTGGAATGGGCTACAAGACCATCGACAAGCTGCTTGGTGAGAAGGTGACAAATGGAAGAAACACAAAAGAACTGTCAATCTCCCTCGGCCTGGGGCTCCATGCAAGATCTCACCTCGTGGAGTTGCAATGATCATGAGAACGGTGAGGAATCAGCCCAGAACTACACGGGAGGATCTTGTCAATGATCTCAAGGCAGCTGGGACCGTAGTCACCAAAAAAACTATTGGTAACACACTACGCCGTGAAGGACTGAAATCCTGCAGCGCCCATAAGGTCCCCCTGCTCAAGAAAGCACATATACAGGCCTGTCTGAAGTTTGCCAATGAGCATCTGAATGATTCAGAGGAGAACTGGGTGAAAGTTTTGTTGGTAGATGAGACCAAAATCGAGTTCTTTGGCATCAACTCAACTCGCCGTGTTTGGAGGAGGAGGAATGATGCCTATGACCCCAAGAACACCATCCCCACCGTCGAACATGGAGGGGAAACATTATGCTTTGAGGGTGTTTTTCTGCTAAGGGGACAGGACAACTTCACCGCATCAAAGGGACAATGGACAGGGCCATGTACCGTCAAATCTTGGGTGAGAACCTCCTTCCCTCAGCCAGGGCATTGAAAATGGGTCGTGGATGGGTATTCCAGCATGACAATGACCCAAAATACATGGCCAAGGCAACAAAGGAGTGGCTCAAGAAGAAGCACATTAAGGTCCTGGAGTGGCCTAGCCAGTCTCCAGACCTTAATCCCATAGAAAATCTGTGGAGGGCGCTGAAGGTTCGAGTTGCCAAACGTCAGCCTCAAAACCTTAATGACTTGGAGAAGCTCTGCAAAGAGGAGTGGGACAAAATCCCTCCTGAGATGTGTGCAAACCTGGTGGCCAACTACAAGAAACGTCTGACCTCTGTGATTGCCAACAAGGGTTTTGCCACCAAGTACTAAGTCATGTTTTGCAGAGGGGTCAAATACTTATTTCCCTCATTAAAATGCAAATCAATTCATACAATTTTTGACATGTGTTTTTCTGGATTTTTTTGTTGTTATTCTGTCTCTCACTGTTCAAATAAACCTACCATTAAAATTATAGACTGATCATTTCTTTGTCAGTGGGCAAACGTACAAAATCAGCAGGGGATCAAATACTTTTTTCCCTCACTGTACGTGTTTGTGTTGGGTGGAGTAATAAAACCTCTAGTACATATTCCTGCGCCTGTCTTCAAATCATTATACAACGTGACAAGATGACTGTAGCCGTCCTGCAACTCAGTGTTAATCTATCTATCTCTCTCTCTCTGATTTCCTTTTTTGGGGACCCATCACACAGATGTAAATGTTTCCATTAGGAAAATTGCCAACTTGTTGAAGCCTGACAAAGACATCAGTCATGATGGTGACCACATAGTCATCAAGACCCTCAGTACCTTTAAGAACTACAACATGGATTTCCATGTTGGCAAGGAGTTTGAGGAGGATCTGTCAGGGGTGGACGACAGAAAATGCATGGTGAGTTGACAAAAACATTTCCATCACACATTCAGTTGTTTTTTAAAGGCTATCAAAACGTATTTCTGGAGACTAGAGTCATGGAACAAGGGTTCATTTTGATGTTTGATTTTGATCAGTCATATTCCTTCTAGTTTGAGATCCCAAATGGCAGTCCTTATGTGTGTTTATCAATAATTGATTGGGGTACCACTGCGACCACAAGGGGCCTTGAGTTAAGACTAAGGGGGAAGCAGTAGATTGCTGCTTTAGAGGGAATCGGCTGAGTAAAGCTGGAGAAGACACTGCGGTCCTTGAGAACACATTGGCTTTTCACACTACTGAGCCAAACAGAGCAGAACCAAACCAAGCTGGCTTGGTTAGGCATACACCATAGTTGCTGGAACTGCTGAAAAGGACAATGTGAAAACAAAATATCCAAGCTATCACAGTACAGTTTGGGTCTGCCCTATAGTGTGAATCAGGCAATAGAGGACAAGGTGAGAAGGTTAGTCAGGAGCTCTGAGAAACTTGTATGATAAAAAATGTATTCTGATTAGATTTTTTTCCTGGCACCTGATTATGATCTGCATATTTTTCTCCCCAAAAAGAACAGCCCTTGTAAGCCTATAGACTGATTACTTTCCAAGCCCATAAGCCATTACCTTGTGCGCTGCTGCGAGTACCACCAGGGGATGAAATGACGTTCAATAGTCTGTTATTGGCCACTTGGCCAAATATATAATGTTGTAACTTACCATTTGTGAGACTTTGCTATGCCTATAACTTTACTATACCTTTATGATTATTTATACAGTTGAATCCTAACTTGTTTGTTTCATGAAAGAGCTGGTGTGTATAATATATGGTCATTATTGTATAGATACTGTATAGTCATAATGACATTAAGGAAAACTTGACCCCAAAACTATCTTTTGGTATTTGTTTCATTAGTCCATTGTTGAGATAGTCCCAAAATGTTTTGCTTGTCAGCAATCAAGTTTTCAAGATATGTAACTTTCAAAATACAGAAATCATCTACAAATGCATAATACGGGGATGAATTCTGTATTTTGAAAGTTACATACAGTTGAAGTCGGAAGTTTACATACACCTTAGCCAAATACATTTAAACTCAGTTTTTCACAATTCCTGACATTTAATCCTAGTAAAAATGCCCTGTTTTAGGTCAGTAAGGATCACCACTTTATTTTAAGAATGTGAAATGTCAGAATAATAGTAGAGAGAATGATTTATTTCAGCTTTTATTTCTTTCATCACATTCCCAGTGGGTCAGAAGTTTACATACACTCAATTAGTATTTGGTAGCATTGCCTTTAAATTGTTTAACTTGGGTCAAATGTTTCGGGTAGGCTTCCACAAGCTTCCCACAATAAGTTGGGTGAATTTTGGCCCATTCCTTCTGACAGAGCTGTTGTAACTGAGTCAGGTTTTTAGGCCTCCTTTCTCGCACACACTTTTTCAGTTCTGCCCACACATTTTCTATAGGATTGAGGTCAAGGTTTGTGATGGCCACTCCAATACCTTGACTTTGTTGTCCTTAAGCCATTTTGCCACAACTTTGGAAGTATGCTTGGGGTCATTGTCCATTTGGAAGACCCATTTGCGACCAAGCTTTAACTTCCTGACTGATGTCTTGAGATGTTGCTTCAATATATCCACATCATTTTCCTTCCTCATGATGCCATCTATTTTGTGAAGTGCACCAGTCTTTCCTGCAGCAAGGCACCCCCACAGCATGATGCTGCCACCCCGTGCTTCACGGTTGGGATGGTGTTCTTCGGCTTGCAAGCAGCCCCCTTTTTCCTCCAAACATGACAATGGTCATTATGGCCAAACAGTTCTATTTTTGACCAGAGGACATTTCTCCAAAAAGTACGATATTTGTCCCCATGTGCAGTTGCAAACCGTAGTCTGGCTTTTTTATGGCAGTTTTGGAGCAGTGGCTTCTTCCTTGCTGAGCGGCCTTTCAGGTTATGTCGATATAGGACTCGTTTTACTGTGGATATAGATACTTTTGTACCTGTTTCCTCCAGCATCTTCACAAGGTCCTTTGCTGTTGTTCTGGGATTGATTTGCACTTTTCGCACCAAAGTACGTTCATCTCTAGGAAACAGAACGCGTCTCCTTCCTGAGCAGTATGACGTCTGCTTGGTCCCATGGTGTTTATACTTGCATACTATTGTTTGTACAGATGAACGTGGTACCTTCAGGCGTTTGACAATTGCTCCCAAGGATGAACCAGACTTGTGGAGGTCTACAATTCTTTCTGAGGTCTTGGCTGATTTCTTTTGATTTTCCCATGATGTCAAGCAAAGAGGCACTGAGTTTGAAAGTATGCCTTGAAATACATCCACAGGTACACCTCCAATTGACTCAAATGATGTCAGTTATCAGAAGCTTCTAAAGCCATGACATCATTCTCTGGAATTTTGCAAGCTGTTTAAAGGCACAGTCAACTTAGTGTACGTAAACTTCTGACCCACTGGAATTGTGATACAGTGAATTATAAGTGAAATAATCTGTCTGTAAACAATTGTTGGAAAAATTACTTGTGTCATGCACAAAGTAGATGTCCTAACCGACCTGCCAAAACTATAGTTTGTTAACAAGAAATTTGTGGAGTGGTTGAAAAACATGTTTTAATAACTCCAACCTAAGTGTACAACTGTACAGTATCTTGAAAACTTGATTGCTGACAAGCAAAACATTTTGGGACTATGTCAACAATGGACTAATGAAACAAATACCAAAATATAGTTTTTGGGTCGTGTTTTCCTTTAACGCTAGGAGAAGGCTCCTTTGTTGGTATGAATATGAACTGGCTTGATGTGGTGTGCTGATGGGTAGAGTAGTTCATCTCAAAATGGATTACTCTCTGTAGAGTAGCTGGTGACTTCATCAACATGGGAGGAAGATCTCATTCAAGTCCTCTACCGTGTGTGTGTAGGTCATGCTCCCAATTGCTAATTGACAGTAGAATGCATAATGTAGTCTTTCCTCTCTTCCTGTAGACCACTATCTCATGGGAGGGGGACAATCTGGTGTGTGTGCAGAAAGGAGAGAAAGAAGGCAAAGCCTGGACCCATTGGGTGGAGGGAGATGAGCTTCATCTGGTAAAAGAGTGTATTCATTCATGTAATTTGAATACAATTCTACTTCATCAGTTCCTGATTTCACTTTTTGTCTTTTCGCTTTTAAATAAGTGTGGACCACCAAGGCAAATACTCCTTGACAAAATTACAAAAATGTGTGGATAGAATTGGAGTTTAGGGACCCTCAATGAAATTGGTCCTTTGTAGTGCACCTCTAGTGTACCCATTCATAAACATTAGTAAATCTACTGACCTCGACAATGACTACCGTATCACCGCTTTCATTACCTTGTCATTACGGATTTTCATTGCTATGATTATTGTCATCAAAGCTGAGTAAAAGGCATCTGACTGCCAAATAATTTAGTCAAAGTGATTCTAACAGATGTTTACAGTTAGTGGCCATTAAATTATTCATTAGCAGAGTGGCTCCCTGGAGTCACTAAGCCCTGGAACACTGAACAGCAGCAGCCTCTGCTGGGGATAAATATAACTGCAGGTACATGTGCTTTGCCTATGGTTATTCACCATAGAGGAGATTGATTACTGTGAACATTTTTGACATCTTCACAGCTGTTTACCTCAATTAATGATGATAAGGGGGGGTATTCTTCTCCCTCTAGAAAAACTAATAAATCATTAATCAATGTGATTTATTAAAAATCCTGTTCAATCTCTCAATGGAACAAAATTTTACCTTCTGTTCACTCTGCAGGAGCTGAGAGCTTGTGGAGCTGTGTGCAAGCAGGTCTTCAAGAAAACCTAAACCAGCACTGGAACAATAGAATGGCGCCCCCTACCTGAGAGCGCAGGAGAGACACAGACACGATCCAAGCCTGTGACAGAGAACCCTCTATTGCACTTATCTGCCCATCCAACCAACCATCCTTCCTTCCTTCCTTCCTTCCTTCCTTCCTTCCTTCCTTCCTTCCTTCCTTCCTTTCACATTTCATTCCATCATTCAAGACTGTTGCCTTGCCCAAAGTCAAACTATCCACAACAGGGGTGATGTACATGTATCTGTCGATCACTTGTACTGTAACTCTGTCTCAGGGTGAGTGATGAAGTGGTACTCGCTAAGCAAACAGCAAATGCATCCAACAAGTTTGGAAAGTCACAAGCTTGATGTATTCATTGCGTGCTAGTGTAAAGGACATCACGCTGCTTGCTTAGTGAGTACCACTTCTTCCCGATTCAGCCCATATCTGGCGTGAACTCGGGACCTCTGCCTTGTTAGCACACGTGATCGCTCTCCCTCAAGCATCTTAGCCGATCGCGCCACCTCAAAAGCTAGCTAATGAAGAGACTCAAGCGGAACACTTCAGGCTGAGGAGTAAGTTTCACATATCCCCATGTGCTACAGTAAAAATGTTGACTACTTTAATACACATATAAGTGAATTTGTCCCAATACACTTGGTCCCCTAAAATGGGGGGACTACAGTTGAAGTCGGAAGCTTACATACACTTAGGTTGGAGTCATTAAAACTTGTTTTTCAACCACTCCACAAATTTCTTGTTAACAAACTATAGTATTGGCAAGTCGTTTACGACATCTACTTTGTGCATGACACAAGTAATTTTTCCAACAATTGTTTACAGACAGATTATTTCACTTATAATTCACTGTATCACAATTCCAGTTGGTCAGAAGTTTACATACACTAAGTTGACTGTGCCTTTAAACAGCTTGGAAAATTCCAGAACATTATGTCATGGCTTTAGAAGCTTCTGATAGGCTAATTGACATCATTTGAGTCAATTGGAGGTGTACCTGTGGATGTATTTCTAGGCCTACCTTCAAACTCAGTGCCTCTTTGCTTGACATCATGGGAAAATCAAAATAAATCAGCCAAGTGTCACAGAATCTGCCGAGGCTGCTCCTCCTCCTTGTTCGGGCAGGCTTCGGCGTTCGTCGTCCCCGGAGTACTAGCTGCCACCGTTGAACGTTTCGATGTTCTGTCAGGGTCGTTAGACAGAGTAGACCAATGTGCAGCGGGCTGACGACTCGCACCCCTGGCTTGGTGCGTGGAGCAGGAACGGGCCGGACCGGGCTGACGACTCGCACCCCTGGCTTGGTGCGTGGAGCAGGAACGGGCCGGACCGGGCTGACGACTCGCACCCCTGGCTTGGTGCGTGGAGCAGGAACGGGCCGGACCGGGCTGACGACTCGCACCCCTGGCTTGGTGCGAGTGGCAGGAACAGGCCGGGCCGGGCTGGCAACGCGCACCGTAGGTTTGGTGCGAGTGGCAGGAACAGGCCGGGCCGGGCTGGCAACGCGCACCGTTAGCTTGGTGCGTGGAGCAGGAACAGGCCGGGCCGGGCTGGCGACGCACACCGTAGGCTTGGTGCGAGTGGCAGGAACAGGCCGGGCCGGGCTGGCGACGCGCACCGTAGGCTTGGTGCGAGGGGCAGGAACAGGCCGGGCCGGGCTGGCGACGCACACCGTAGGCTTGGTGCGAGGAGCAGGAACAGGCCGGGCTGGGCTGGCGATGCGCACCATTACCTTGGTGCGGGGAGCAGGAACAGACCGGACCGTACTGGGGACACACACCACTGGCCCTATGCCGGGATCTGGAACGGGCCGGCCCGGACTGGTAACATACCCCAGTACCTCTCGCCGTGCCTCTACACCTTCCTTCCCCTCTTTGACCAGTGGCCCCCGTAACCTGGCGGCCTCCTCTGCCAACCTCCCAAATCGCCCTGTGGCAGCCTCCTGCTGCCCAGTCGCCCATGCCGTGTGCCCCCCCCTAAAAAAATGTTGGGGTTGCCTCTCGTCCGTCCGACGACGACACTGTTGACGCCGTTGCTCCTCTCTCGCCAGGGCCTTAATCTTAGCCCATGGCCCTTTTCCCCCGAGCATGTCCTCCCAGGACCACCCTTTGCCCACCTGGGCCATCGCCAACCTCTCCAGCTCCTTTCCTGGCGCTTCCTCCCATGTCCAGGCTGCCTGCTCCTGGACACGCTGCTTGGTCCTGGTATGGTGGGATCTTCTGTCAGGGTCGTTAGACGGAGTAGACCAATGCACAGCGTTAGTTGCAAACATACTTAAACTTTATTATCTTCAGTGATAATATGAACAACAAAACAACAAAACGAAACGTGCAGTCCTACGGTTTAACACAACCAACACGGAACAAACCAAACGGAAACAAGATCCCACAAACACTAAGGGAAAACAGACTGTTTAAATATGGTTCCCAATCAGAGACAACCAGCAACAGCTGACACTCGTTGCCTCTGATTGGGAACCACTCTGGCCAACATAGAAATATAGCACATAGAACTACAACACAGAACTAGAACACATAGAATCTACACACCCTGGCTCAACATATAGAGTCCCCAGAGCCAGGGTGTGACATGTTCGTTTGGTTTGGTCTGTCTGTTACACCTGTGTCCGTCTGGTCTTGATTATGTGCCTTATAAGTTTCCTGTGTTTGTGTTCGTTAGTTGTGTGTTATTTTTGTTCCTGTCTGTTGGTGGTATCCTGTGCAGTACTCTGGCATTGTTATATTACGCACTGTGTTGCGTTGTCGTTTTGCCTTCTCGTTAGAGGCACTTTATTTTGTACTGGTCGTGCATCTAGTAAAGTCCTGTTCGACTTAGCTTATGCGTCCTGCGTCTGACTCCTCTCCACGCACCCACACCACATCTGACAGAATAACACACCATCATGGAGTCAGCAGGAGCAACGGCGGCACCCAAGTCCCTCGAGGAAAGGATCTGCAATCAAGACACCATGATCCAGCAATTTGGGGTCGCCATGAACGAGTTGTCCAACACGCTGCGCCGTTTGGTTACAGGCGAGGTGCCCACATCTTCGCACACCTTACCATCACCGTCGGCCAGTCCTCCTCTCCCAGTACCGGAACCCAGCGGCATTCGGCTCTCGCTCCCGAGGGCATATGATGGTACCGCAGCCGGGTGTCAGGGATTCCTCCTGCAGGTGGAACTCTACCTGGCCACCATACACCCGGCGCCCTCGGGATACGAGAGCGTCTCCGCCCTCATCTCCTGTCTCTCCGGCAAGGCGTTGGAGTGGGCTAACGCCGAATGGAGGGGAATAGACACCGCTACCATCACCTACGCGGAGTTCTCCCGCCGCTTCAGGGCAGTGTTCGATCATCCACCTGAGGGGAAGGCGGCGGGGGAGCGTCTGTTCCACCTCCGACAGGGGAAGAGGAGTGCCCAGGAGTTCGCCCTGGAGTTCCGGACGCTAGCGGCAGATGCGGGATGGAATGAGAGGGCCCTCATTGACCATTATCGATGCAGCCTACGAGAGGACGTTCGTCGTGAGCTGGCCTGCAGGGACACCAACCTCACCTTCGACCAGTTGGTGGACATGTCCATTCGTCTCGACACCCTGCTGGCTACACGCGGACGTCCCGAATGGGGGTCGTCCATTCCATCCTCCAGCACCGCCGAGCCGATTCCCATGGAGCTCGGGGGTGCAGGCGCTAGGGAGAGGAGGAGAGAGAACCCGAGGGGGGCCGTCCCCTGCACCAACTGTGGCCGTGGAGGGCACACTGCGGCTAGGTGTTGGGGAGGGTCTCCTGGGAGAGGGGACAACAGGTCACGCACTGGGGAGCCATTTCAGGTGAGTAGATGCCCCACTTACCCAGAGCTCTCTGTTGGACACCTGTGTATACCTGTGAGATTTCCACAGGTGGCACCTCATTCCCAGCATAAGGCGCTAGTAGATTCAGGCGCAGCTGGGAATTTTATTGATCGTGTATTTTGTTCCAGGGTAGGAATTCCCCTTCGGCCGGTGGAACCCCCTTTCCCAGTTCATGCTCTAGACAGCCGGCCGCTGGGGTCGGGGTTGATTAGAGAAGTCACAGCGCCACTGAAGATGATTACGCAGGGGGGTCATGAGGAGATCATTCAGTTTTATCTGATCGACTCTCCTGCGTATCCCGTGGTGCTGGGGCTTCCCTGGTTAAGCACCCATGATCCTACCATTGCGTGGCAACAGAGGGCTCTTATGGAATGGTCTGCCCAGTGTGTAGGGAGATGTCTAGGTGTTTCCATAGGGGCAACATCGGTGGAGAGTCCGAACCAGGTGTCCGCAATGCACATTCCCCCTGAATATGAGGATTTAGCACTGGTTTTCAGCAAAACTAGGGCAACACGGTTGCCACCTCATAGACAGGGGGATTGTGCGATAAATCTCCAAACAGGAGCGGCACTTCCGCGGAGCCGTGTGTATCCCCTGTCTCAAGAGGAGACCGCGGCTATGGAGACTTACATAGCCGAGTCCTTGGAACAGGGATACATACGGTCCTCCACTTCCCCGGTTTCCTCGAGTTTCTTCTTTGTGAAGAAGAAGGACGGGGGTTTGCGCCCGTGTATTGATTATCGTAGTATCAATCAGATCACGGTTAAGTACAGTTATCCTCTTCCTCTGATTGCGACTATGACAGAATCATTACGCGGAGCGCGGTTCTTCACAAAGTTGGATCTCAGGAGCGCGTACAATCTGGTGCGCATTAGGGAGGGAGATGAATGGAAAACAGCATTCAGCACCACCTCGGGTCATTACGAATATCTCGTCATGCCATATGGGTTAATGAATGCTCCTTCAGTCTTTCAATCCTTTGTGGACGAGATTTTCAGGGACATGCATGGGCAGGGTGTGGTAGTGTACATCGACGACATCCTAGTGTACTCTTCTACACGAGCCGAGCATGTAGCCCTGGTACGCAGAGTGTTGAGGAGGCTGTTGGAGCATGACTTGTATGTCAAGGCAGAGAAATGCTTGTTTTTCCAGGAGTCCATCTCCTTCTTGGGTTATCGATTGTCCGCATCTGGTGTGAAGATAGAGGTTGACCGCGTGTCGGCCGTGCGTAATTGGCAAACTCCAACCACTGTAAAAGAGGTGCAGCAGTTTTTGGGTTTTGCTAATTACTACCGGAGGTTTATCCGGGGTTTTGGACAGGTGGCAGCTCCCATTACGTCCCTGCTAAAGGGGGGTCCGGTGCGTTTGCAGTGGTCGGCTGAAGCGGACAGGGCATTCGTTAAACTGAAGAATCTGTTCACTTCGGCTCCGGTGCTGGCGCATCCGGATCCCGCTTTACCATTCCAGGTGGAGGTGGACGCTTCAGAAGCCGGTATTGGGGCGGTTCTGTCGCAACGGTCCGGCACGCCACCTAAACTCCGCCCCTGTGCGTTCTATTCCAAGAAGCTCAGCCCGGCGGAGCGTAATTATGACGTAGGGGACAGGGAGTTGTTAGCTGTGGTTCAGGCCCTAAAGGTGTGGAGGCATTGGCTTGAGGGGGCTCAACACCCTTTCCTCATTCTGACTGACCACCGTAACCTGGAGTACATCCGGGCAGCTAGGAGACTAAACCCTTGTCAGGCTAGGTGGAACATGTTCCTAACCCGGTTCGTTTTTAAGATCACGTACATCCCAGGGTCCCAGAACGGTAAGGCAGACGCCCTGTCCCGGCGGTATGACACAGAGGAGAGGTCCATTGAGCCTACTCCCATACTGCCGGAGTCTTGTCTGGTGGCTCCGGTAGTGTGGGAGGTCGATACGGAGATCGAAAGGGCGTTACGTGCCGACCCTACTCCCCCCGAGTGTCCTGTGGGGCGGACGTACGTTCCGCTCGAGGTTCGTGACCGACTTATTTATTGGGCTCATACATCACCCTCCTCTGGACATCCAGGTATTGGCCGGACAGTGCACTGCCTTAGCGGGAAATACTGGTGGCCAACGTTAGCTAGGGATGTGAGAGTTTATGTCTCCTCCTGCTCGGTGTGTGCCCAGTGTAAGGCGCCTAGACACCTGCCCAGGGGAAAGTTACATCCCCTGCCCGTTCCGCAATGACCATGGTCCCACCTCTCGGTGGATTTTGTGACCGACCTTCCCCCCTCCCAGGGGAATACCACCATTTTGGTCGTTGTGGATCGGTTTTCCAAGGCCTGTCATCTCCTCCCAATGCCGGGTCTCCCTACTGCCCTACAGACCGCTGAGGCCCTGTTTACCCACGTTTTCCGGCACTATGGGGTCCCCGAGGATATAGTGTCTGACCGAGGTCCCCAGTTCACCTCCAGAGTCTGGGGGGCTTTCATGGAACGCTTGGGGGTCTCGGTGAGCCTTACCTCGGGGTACCACCCAGAGAGCAATGGGCAGGTTGAACGAGTCAACCAGGATGTGGGTAGGTTTCTGAGGTCCTATTGCCAGGGCCGGCCGGAGGAGTGGTCAAGGTATATCCCCTGGGCAGAGATGGCCCAGAACTCTCTCCGCCACTCCTCCACCAATCTAACACCTTTCCAGTGTGTTTTAGGGTATCAGCCGGTTCTGGCACCATGGCACGAGAGCCAGATCGAGGCTCCTGCGGTGGATGAGTGGATTCGGCGCTCGGAGGAGACGTGGGACGCTGCACATGTCCATCTGCAGCGGGCCATCCATCGACAGAAGGCGAGCGCCGATCGCCACCGCAGTGAGGGACCGGTATGCGCACCGGGAGATCGAGTCTGGCTCTCGACTCGAAACCTGCCCCTCCGCCTGCCCTGCCGGAAGCTGGGTCGGCGGTTTGTGGGGCCCTTTAAAGTCCTGAGAAGATTGAACGAGGTGTGTTACAGGTTACAACTGCCAATTGATTAGAAGAATATTAACCCCTCGTTCCATGTGTCTCTTCTCAGGCCGGTGGTAGCTGGTCCACTCCAAGAAGATGAGATAGGAGAGACCCCTCCGCCCCTATTGGACATCGAGGGGGCTCCGGCGTACAGGGTCCGGACCATCTTGGACTCGAGACGCCGGATGAGTGGTCTCCAGTATCTCGTGGAGTGGGAGGGGTACGGTCCGGAGGAACGGTGCTGGGTGCCTAGGAGGGACATCCTAGATCCATCCCTCCTGACTGAGTTCCACCGTGGTCATCCCACGCGCCCGGGTCCGCGTCCTCCTGGCCGTCCCCGAGGCCGGGGTCGGCGCACGGCTGGAGCCGCACGTCAAGGGGGGGGGTACTGTCACGGAATCTGCCGAGGCTGCTCCTCCTCCTTGTTCGGGCAGGCTTCGGCGTTCGTCGTCCCCGGAGTACTAGCTGCCACCGTTGAATGTTTCGATGTTCGTTTGGTTTGGTCTGTCTGTTACACCTGTTTCCGTTTGGTCTTGATTATGTGCCTTATAAGTTTCCTGTGTTTGTGTTCGTTAGTTGTGTGTTATTTTTGTTCCTGTCTGTTGGTGGTATCCTGTGCAGTACTCTGGCATTGTTATATTACGCACTGTGTTGCGTTGTCGTTTTGCCTTCTCGTTAGAGGCACTTTATTTTGTACTGGTCGTGCATCTAGTAAAGTCCTGTTCGACTTAGCTTATGCGTCCTGCGTCTGACTCCTCTCCACGCACCCACACCACATCTGACACCAAGACCTCAGAATTTTTTTTGTAGACCTCCACAAGTCTGGTTGATCATTGGGAGCAATTTCCAAACGCCTGAAGGTACCACGTTCATCTGTACAAACAATAGTACGCAAGTATAAACACCATGGGACCACGTAGCCGTCATACCGCTCAGGAAGCAGATGCGTTCTGTCTCCTAGAGATGAATGTACTTCGTGCGAAAAGTGCAAATCAATCCCAGAACAACAGCAAAGGACCTTGTGAAGATGCTGGAGGAAACAGGTACAAAAGCATCTATATCCACAGTAAAACGAGTCCTATATCAACATAACCTGAAAGGCCACTCAGCAAGGAATAAGCCACTGCTCCAAAACCGCCATAAAAAAGACAGACTACGGTTTGCAACTGCACATGGAGACAAAGATCTTACTTTTTGGAGAAATGTCCTCTGGTCTGATTAAACAAAAATAGAACTGTTTGGCCATGATGACCATCGTTATGTTTGGAGGAAAAAGGGGGCTGCTTGCAAGCCGAAGAACGCCATCCCAACCGTGAAGCACGGGGGTGGCAGCATCATGCTGTGGGGGTGCTTTGCTGCAGGAGGGACTGGTGCACTTCACAAAATAGATGGCATCATGAGGAAGGAAAATTATGTGGATATATTGAAGCAACATCTCAAGACATCAATCAGGAAGTTGAAGCTTGGTCGCAAATGAGTCTTCCAAATGACCCCAAGCATACTTCCAAAAGTGTGGCAAAATGACTTAAGGACAACAAAGTCAAGGTAATGGAGTGGCCATCACAAAGCCCTGACCTCAATCCTATAGAACATCTGTGGGCAGAACTGAAAAAGCGTGTGCGAGCAAGGAGGCCTACAAACTTGACTCAGTTACACAAGCTCTGTCAGGAGGAATGGGCCAAAATTCACTCAACTTATTGTGGGAAGCTTGTGGAAGGCTGCCCGAAACGTTTGACCCAAGTTAAACAATTTAAAGGCAATGCTACCAAATACTAATTGAGTGTATGTAAACTTCTGACCCACTGGGAAGGTGATGAAAGAAATAAAAGCTGAAATAAATCATTCTCTCACATTCTTAAAATAAAGTGGTGATCCTTACTGACCTAAGACAGGGAATATTTACTAGGATTAAATGTCAGGAATTGTGAAAAACTGAGTTTAAATGTATTTGGCTAAGGTGTATGTAAACTTCCGACTTCAACTGTATGTACAAAAAGTGCTGTGATTTCTAAACGGTTAACTCGATATGGATTAAAATACCCTCAAATTAAAGTTGACAGTATGCACTTTAACCTCATATTAATTGTATCATTTCAAATTCAAAGTGCTGGAGTACAGAGCCAAAACAACAACAAATGTTTCACTTTCCCAATACTTTGGAGCTTACTGTATACAGTGCATTCGGAATGTATTCAGACCCCTTGACTTTTTCAACATGTTGTTATGTTACAGCCTTATTCTAAAATGGATTAAATAAATACAAATCCTCCTCAATCTACACACAATACCCCATAATGACAAAGCGAAAACAGGTTTTAGGAATTTTTTGATAATGTATAAAAATAAAGAAACAGAAATACCTTATTTACATAAGTATTCAGACCCTTTACTATGAGACTCGAAATTGAACTCAGGTGCATCCTGTTGCCATTGATCATCTTTGAGATGTTTCTATAACTTGGTTGGAGTCCACCTGTGGTAAATTCAATTGATTGGACATTATTTGGAAAGGCACACAGCTGTCTATATAAGGACCCACAGTTGACAGTGCTTGTCAGAGCAAAAACCAAGCCATGAGGTCGAAGGAATTGTCTGTAGAACTCCGAGACAGGATTGTGTTGAGGCACAAAACATGTCTGCAGCATTGAAGGCCCCCAAGAACACAGTGGCCTCCATCATTCTTAAATGGAAGAAGTTTGGAACCACCAAGACTCTTCCTAGAGCTGGCTGCCTGGCCAAACTGAGCAATCGGGGGAGAAGGGCCTTGGTCAGGGAGGTGACCAAGAACCTGATGGTAACTCTGACTGAGCTCCAGAGTTCCTCTGTGGAGATGGGAGAACCTTCCAGAAGGACAACTATCTCTGCAGCACTCCACCAATCAGGCCTTTATGGTAGAGTGACCAGACGGAAGCCACTCCTCATTAAAAGGCATATGACAGCCCACTTGGAGGTTGCCAAAAGGCACCTAAAGGACTCTCAAACCATGAGAAACAAGATTGTCTGGTCTGATGAAACCAAGATTGAACTCTTTGGCCTGAATGCCAAGCGTCACATCTGGAGGAAACCTGGCACCATCCCTACGGTGAATCATGGTGGTGGCAGCATCATGCTGTGGGGATGTTTTTCAGTGGCAGGGACTGGGAAACTAGTCAGGATTGAGGGAACGATGAACAGAGTAAAGTACAGAGAGATCCTTGATGACAACCTGCTCCAGAGCGCTCAGGACCTCAGACTGGGGCAAAGATTCACCTTCCAACAGGACAACGACCCTAAGCACACAGCCAAGACAACGTAGGAGTGGCTTCGGGACAAGTCTCTGAATGTCCTTGAGTGGCTCATCCAGAGCCTGGACTTGAACCCGATTGAACATCTCTGGAGAGACCTGAAAATAGCTGTGCAGCGACGCTCCCCATCCAACTTGACAAAGCTTGAGAGGATCTGCAGAGAAGAATGGGAGAAACTCCCCAAATACAGGTGTACCAAGCTTGTAGCGTAATACCCAAGAAGACTCGAAGCTGTAATCGCTGCCAAAAGTGCTTCAATAAAGTGCTGAGTAAAGGTTCTGAATACTTATGTAAATGTGATATTTCCGGGTTTTTTTTTTTATACATTTGCAAATATTTCTAAAAAGCTGTTTTTTCTTTGTCATTATGGGGTATTGTGTGTAGATTGATGAGGGGAAAAAACTATTTAATCCATTTTAGAATAAGGCTGTAACGTAACAAAATGTGGAAAAGGTCAAGGGGTCTGAATACTTTCCGAATGCACTGTATGCACTGTATGTACAGAAAGTATTCATACCCCTTAACCTTTTCCACTTTTGATTTTGTGTCACTGGCCTACACACACTTTTTTTCTCACCCATCTACACACAATACCCCATAATGACAAAGTGAAAACATGTTTTTAGACATTTTTGCAAATGTATTGAAAATGAAATAGAAACACCCTAAGTAAATACATATTAGAATAACCTTTGGCAGCGATTACAGCTGCAAGTCTTTCTGGGTAAGTCTCTAAGAGCTTTACACACCTGGATTTTACAATATTTGCCCATTATTATTTTCAAAATTCTTCAAGCTCTGTCAAATTGGTTATTGATCATTGCTAGACAACCATTGTTAAGTCTTGCCATAGATTTTCAAGCAGATTTAAGTCAAAACTGTAACTCGGCCACTCAGCGTCATTCACTGACTTCTTGGTAAGCAACTCCAATGTACATTTGGTTATTGTCCTGCTGAAAGGTGAATTAATCTTCCAGTGTCTGTTGGAAAGCAGAATAAACCAAGTGTTCCTCTAGAATTTTGCCTGTGCTTAGCTCCATTCCGTTTATTTTTAGTTAGTCCATAACGATTACAAGCATAACATGATGCAGCCACCACTATGATTGAAAATAAGGAGAGTGGTAATCAGTAATTATTGTGTTGGATTTGCCCCAAACATAACACTTTGTATTCAGGACAAAAAGTGAATTGCTTTGCCACATGTTTTTCCGTATTACTTTAGTGCCTTGTTGCAAACAGGATGCATGTTTTGGAATATTTTTATTCTGTACAGGCTTCCTTCTTTTCACTCTGTCAATTAGGTTTGTGTTGTGGAGTAACTACAATGTTGCTGATCCATCCTCAGTTTTCTCCTGTCACAGCCATTAAACTCTGTAACTGTTTTAAAGTCACCATTGACCTCATGGTAAAATCCCTGAGCGGTTTCCTTCCTTTCCGGCAACTGAGTTAGGAAGGACGCTTGTATCTTTGTAGTGACTGGGTGTATTAATAATTCATCCAAAGTGTAATTAATAACTTCACCATGCTCAAAGGGATATTCTGCTTTTTAAATTTTTACCCATCTACCAATAGGTGCCTTTTTTGTGAAGCATTGGAAAACCTCCCTGGTCTTTCTGGTTGAATCTGTGTTTGAAATTCACTGCTTGACTGAGGGACCTTACAGATAATTGTATGTGTGGGGTACAGAGATGAGGTAGTAATTCAAAAATCATGTTAAACAGTATTGTTGCCACAGAGTGAGTTCATGTAACTTATTATGTGACATATTAAGCACATTTGTACTCCTGAACTTATTTTGTGTCACGCCCTGGCTCGGGGGACTCTCGTATGTTGAGCCAGGGTGTTAGTTTCTATGTTTTTGTTGTGGGTCTAGGTTACTTATTTCTATGTTGGTCTGAGTGACTCCCAATCAGAGGCAACGAGTGTCAGCTGGTTGTCTCTGATTGGGAGCCATATTTAAACAGTCGGGTTTTCATTCGTGTTTGTGGGTTTTTGTTTCGAGTCTGTTTATGGTAACCGTGAACTGTCACGTATCGTTCGTTGTTTTGTTCGTGTTGCCTTCAGTGAGAATAAATATGTTTGCATTCAACGCTGCGCATTGGTCCACTCTGTTAGACGATCTTGACAGAAAAACCCACCAAAACGGGACCAAGCAGTGTGAAGAGGAGAGAGGAAGGACCTGGGATCAGTGGAGTAGGAGTTTCGACTGGGCCCCGCTAAGTGAAGAGAAGAGGGGCTGGTCTATGGAGCAGTGGATTAAAAGTCTCGACTGGGCCAAGCCAAGTGAAGAGCAGAGAGGTTGGACTTGGAAGCAGTGGGGTGAGAGTCTGGCGAGAACTAGGGAGGCCTGGTCCACGGGGAGGAGAGAACCCCAGAAAATTTTTAGGGGGGGGCTCACGACGTGGACGACGGGGCAGCAGGAGGCCGCGATGGAGCGGTCCAGCGGGTGTGCAGAGGAGGCCGCCAGGTTAAGGGGGCCACTGGTCACAAAGGAGAGGGAAAGTGTGGAGGCACGGCGAGAGGTACTGGGGTGTGTTACCAGTCCGGTCCGGCCCGTTCCTGATCCCTGCGTAGGGCCAGTGGTGTGTGTCCCCAGTACGGTCCGGCCTGTTCCTGTTCCTCGCATCGAGCCTGTGGTGCGTGTCGTCAGCCCGGCCCGGCCTGTTCCTGCTTCCCGCACCGAGCCTATGGTGCGCGTCGCCAGCCCGGCCCGGCCTGTTCCTGCTCCCTGCACCAAACCTACGGGGTGCGTCGCCAGCCCAGCCCGGCCTGTTCCTGCTCCACGCACCAAGCCTACGGTGTGCGTCGCCCGGCCTGTTCCTGCTCCACGCACCAAACCTACGGTGTGCGTCGTCAGCCCGGCCCGGCCTGTCCCTGCCACTCGCACCAAACCTACGGTGTGCGTCGCCAGCCCGGCCCGGCCTGTTCCTGCCACTCGCACCAAACCTACGGTGCGCGTCGCCAGCCCGGCCCGGCCTGTTCCTGCCACTCGCACCAAACAGACGGTGCGCGTCGCCAGCCCGGCCCGGCCTGTTCCTGCCACTCGCACCAAGCCAGGGGTGCGAGTCGCCAGCCCGGCCCGGCCTGTTCCTGCCACTCGCACCAAGCCAGGGGTGCGAGTCGTCAGCCTGGTCCAGCCTGTTCCTGCCACTCGCACCAAGCCAGGGGTGCGAGTCGTCAGCCTGGTCCAGAACGTTCCTGCTACTCGCACCAAGCCAGGGGTGCGAGTCGTCAGTCCGGTGAGGCCCGTTCCGGCTCCATGCACCAAGCCAGGGGTGCGAGTCGTCAGTCCGGTGAGGCCCGTTCCGGCTCCACGCACAAAGCCAGGGGTGCGAGTCGTCAGCCAGGTCCGGTCCTTTCCTGCCTCGCGCGCCAAGCCAGGGGTGCGCGTCGTCTGTCCGGCACAACCCGTGCCTGGGTCACCGGTGCCTAATCAGGTACCGGTCAACGGCTCCACAACGGAGCTGAAGCTAGCCGCTCCTGCTACGTCCAGGTCAGCTCCAGCCAGCGGGACCAGACCGGACCAGGGGCGCTATGGGGGGTTTATTGGAGGGTGGTGGGCAAGCCCGGAGCCAGAACCGCCGCCGAGGAGGTATGCCCACCCAGCCCTCCCCTGTTTTGCGTTTTTGAGGCGCGGTCGCAGTCCGCGCCTTTAGGGGGGGGTACTGTCACACCCTGGCTAATGGACTCTATTTGTTGAGCCAGAGTGTGTTTGTTCTATGTGGTTATGTCTATGTTGGGGGTTCTAGTTAGTCTGTTTCTATGTTTGACTGAGTGACTCCCAATCAGAGGCAACGAGTGTCAGCTGTGTGCTGGTTGTCTCTGATTGGGAGCCATATTTAACTGTCTGTGTTTCACTTTGTGTTTGTGGGTTTTTGTTCCGTGTTCGGTCAGTGTCACCGTGGACTTCACGAGTCGTGTATTTGTTTTGTTTAGTGTGCTTTTTATCGCTGTCGATAATAAAGATCACCATGTTCGTGCAACACGCTGCGTATTGGTCTACTCACTCCTACGACGATCGTGACATTTTGGCTTGCCATAACAATACTTATTGACTCAAAACATTTAAGCTTTTAATTTTTATAACTTTTTAGAACAGAAAATAATTGTTCTGTTCCAGTCAAATCCAGTCAAATATCCTGAGAAATACGGTAGATACTTTGTAGATACAGAAGACCAATAATCCTCAGAAAAGCGATGATGGTGTCTGGGTGTTTCTGACATTCTCTGGCTGATGGCCAATACTCTCACCCAGTTGTCTTGTCTGAATGAGGTGACAAATCTCTACCTAGAAACATCGCCATGCCAATGAATCACCAAGCTGTACACAAACATAAAGGACAACGGGGATGTGTGAATGATGTATCTCATTATTTTGAGGCAATCAGAATTATCCTAAGGTTGACATGAGAAAATGTTTATTAATAAGAGACTATTTGATGGATGACTTACTGGTGTGGACACTAAAGGCTTGAAAAACAAGAAAGAAAGTGGCAATATTAGTGTTTGTCACTCGTGAGACATTCAAATGACGTAGAAACAACGTTGATTGAAACAGTGTGTGCCCAGTGGGTAGTTGTTTCTTGTTGAATGACAACAAACACTTCATTGAAGAATCCCGTCCATAGTTCCCAGAAAATTATAAACGTTGCACGTTTGATGACGTGCACTTCCGGGTAAACTAACGCTGTTAGAATCAACAAATTCCTTCTGCATAAAAAGGAAAAAAATCAGCTAGGAGATTCTACCATGGATTGAAAATGCAATCATATTTATCATAGTTCCCTAGGAGTATGCAATCATAGTATGCAATCATAGTTCCCTAGGAGTAGTACGGTTGACCAATCACTGACGAAGGGGCATAGACTTCGGCTACCGAACTTCGACCTGCCTCAAGAAAAACTTTGACTTGCCTCAATAAATAAATTGTGTGCTCGAAGAGCCTAAAAAAACCTGCAGAACAACAAAACTAACAAAAACATCACAAAATGTCATCATAATATATGCATGAACTGTTTCAACTGGGAAGCATGCGACAGGCTTTAGAGATGACTGGGGCAGTCAGTGCAGTAGAACATATACAAAGAATGGCACCAATAGAATTAGTCACAACTGTGATTTTGCCATATGTCTTCTCTCATTACTGCCAGGAGGGTTATCAGTAAGGAAAGGGTTTAGCTTTTGTCCTGTTATTTAGGCCTGACTTTCTGTGTTTGTAGTAGTTTAATCTCAGAACCCAGAACCAAATCTCACGTGCTCTGGCCAGAAGTCTGTTACAAGATGTGTCTAGTAACAGTAGTATGTATGGTAGATTTAGCACAATTCCAAGAACATTAACTTGTGTGAGTCTTACTCAAACTTAATGTGGCCATATTTGCGAACATAAGCACACATTTAAAGTTAAACAGGAGCTCACGCACAAAATGCATGTCAGCCAATTAAAATAGTTGATTACTTGCATGTGACCAAAGGCTAAATTGTAGCTGGTCCCATCAGATAATATGGTACAAGTTAGACCTATGCTAGCCTCATCAGGTGGCAGTGATTACATCCTGGCACAACTTTCTATTCATTTAAAATATATCAACCCTGGCCACTAGAGAGATATTTTAAACCTACAAATTCAAGATTTACGTGTTCCGTTGGTCTGTAACAAAATCTTGTATGCCAATATTGCACTGATGCATCCATGCATTGGTAACTAGTTTATAATTAAGCAATAAGGCCCGAGGAGGTGAGGTATATGGCCGTTATACCACAGCTAAGGGCTGTTCTTGCGTCGTGCCTAAGAATAGCCCTTAGCCGTGGTATATTGGCCATATATCACAAGCCCCCGAGGTGCCTTATTGCTATTATAAACTGGTTACCAACGTAATTAGAGCAGTAAAAATAAATATGTTGTCATACCCGTGGTATACGGTCTGATATACCATGGCTGTCAGCCAATCAACATTCAGGGCTCGACCCACCCAGTTCATAATATATAAAATAGATACAGTGGGGGAAAAAAGTATTTAGTCAGCCACCATTTGTGCATGTTCTCCCACTTAAAAAGATGAGAGAGGCCTGTAATTTTCATCATAGGTACACGTCAACTATGACAGACAAAATTAGAAAAGAAAATCCAGAAAATCACATTGTAGGATTTTTAATGAATTTATTTGCAAATTATGGTGGAAAATAAGTATTTGGTCAATAACAAAAGTTTCTCAATCCTTTGTTATATACCCTTTGTTGGCAATGACACAGGTCAAACGTTTTCTGTAAGTCTTCACAAGGTTTTCACACACTGTTGCTGGTATTTTGGCCCATTCCTCCATGCAGATCTCCTCTAGAGCAGTGATGTTTTGGGGCTGTCGCTGGGCAACACGGACTTTCAACTCCCTCCAAAGATTTTCTATGGGGTTGAGATCTGGAGACTGGCTAGGCCACTCCAGGACCTTGAAATGCTTCTTACGAAGCCACTCCTTCATTGCCCGGGCGGTGTGTTTGGGATCATTGTCATGCTGAAAGACCCAGCCACGTTTCATCTTCAATGCCCTTGCTGATGGAAGGAGGTTTTCACTCAAAATATCACGATACAAAATCCCATTCATTCTTTCCTTTACACGGATCAGTCGAGTTTTTACCAAAAAGTTATATTTTGGTTTCATCTGACCATATGACATTCTCCCAATCCTCTTCTGGATCATCCAAATGCACTCTAGCAAACTTCAGACGGGCCTGGACATGTACTGGCTTAAGCAGGGGGACACGTCTGGCACTGCAGGATTTGAGTCCCTGGCGGCGTAGTGTGTTACTGATGGTAGGCTTTGTTACTTTGGTCCCAGCTCTCTGCAGGTCATTCACTAGGTCCCCCCCGTGTGGTTCTGGGATTTTTGCTCACCGTTCTTGTGATCATTTTGACCCCACGGGGTGAGATCTTGCGTGGAGCCCCAGATCGAGGGAGATTATCAGTGGTCTTGTATGTCTTCCATTTCCTAATAATTGCTCCCACAGTTGATTTCTTCAAACCAAGCTGCTTACCTATTGCAGATTCAGTCTTCCCAGCCTGGTGCAGGTCTACAATTTTGTTTCTGGTGTCCTTTGACAGCTCTTTGGTCTTGACCATAGTGGAGTTTGGAGTGTGACTGTTTGAGGTTGTGGACAGGTGTCTTTTATACTGATAACAAGTTCAAACAGGTGCCATTAATACAGGTAACGAGTGGAGGACAGAGGAGCCTCTTAAAGAAGAAGTTACGTGTCTGTGAGAGCCAGAAATCTTGCTTGTTTGTAGGTGACCAAATACTTATTTTCCACCATAATTTTCAAATAAATTCATAAAAAATCCTACAATGTGATTTTCTGGATTTTTTTTCTTCTCAATTTGTCTGTCATAGTTGACGTGTACCTATGAAGAAAATTACAGGCCTCTCTCATCTTTTTAAGTGGGAGAACTTGCACAATTGGTGGCTGACTAAATACTTTTTTTCCCCACTGTATATAAGCCATTTAGCAGAAACTTTTATCCGAAGCGACTTACAGTCATGCGTGCATATATTTATACGTACTACTAACATTTGACAACATTTTCACGTTTTTGGATATATGACAAAATCCATATTTTGGGTTTATCTAAAACAATGTAAGCGAGGTATGAAATTATTATGTTTTAGTAAAATATTATATCTGTTTGGGATTCTTGTGGTCAATTTTCAGTCTATAGTTTTTTTGTAGTTATGTTCTGGCCCCTTACTATCTGCTCAAGAAAATATCGACCCGTGGCTGAATCTAGTTGATGATCCCTGGCCTAGTTGCTTTGATGATCAGAAAGTGCTTTGTGACTGAGGTATGTTAAGGACTACATCTTCAATTTTAATTGGCTGCAAAAGTTGTGCCAAGATGTAATTACGATATCTGATGGGACTAGCTACAATTTACAATACATGCAAGTAAATAGAACATTTGAATTGGCTGATATGCATTTTGTGCGTGAGAACCTGTTTAACTTTAAATGCTTGCTTATTTTCACAAGTAAGGCCCCCTTGTATTTTCTATTAGCTGATACTAGCTTTGCACATTTTGAATTTGATCAACCTGCATGCTCAAAGTTAAATAGCCTGTTTTTGAGCAGAATAAAAAATACAAAATAACTGTGCGTCTCAGTCGGTGAGTCTCAGTCTGCCTATCTGTCTGCCGGTCTATCTCTCTCTGTGTGTGTGTGTGTGTGTGTGTGTGTGTGTGTGTGTGTGTGTGTGTGTGTGTGAATTGGCACTACTTACTGTATCTCCCGATTGGCCTCTTCTATGACCGCTCTTCTCATCCCATCACCCCTCCTGTCCCCCCTGTAGCCATAGCATTCAACTACTTTATCAATAGTACTCTGCCCTCAGCCTTGGCTGTTATATAAAGAGACTGGGACACTGTGTACCTTCCCATTCTGATTCTGCCCAAAGTTCACCAGCCCACAGAACCAACATGCCTGCAAACTTCAATGGCAAATGGGAGATGGAGAGCAGTGAGAACTTTGAGGATTACTTGAAAGCACTGAGTAAGAACTTTCTTCATTATCTCTATGGATTACTACAATGGAATATATAATATTTTTCCATCCATCTGCAGAGAAGGATGATAAGAAAAGGGGATGTACTAGTACCTGTGCAATGTGCATGACCACTGCCAATATGTTGTAACTGTATAATGTAACAATATGAAGGTCTATTGTGCATTAGAGTTAGATACTACCTTCAGCAGGATTAACTGAGAGATTCACATAGGAACCACCTCAATCTGCTGTGCAATATGTAAAATGTATAGTGGTGCAACATTGCATACCGGTATGTTGCTTTGATTATATATTTTACATAGAGCTAAAAGGTTCAACTCAAGTATTGCTAGTGTCCTTTTAGACAGCTTTGATGTCATAAACGTGTTATTATTTTCAGTTACATCATTATTACTCAAATGTTACGTGTGATTTGATCCTTCCTACTTTTTCATGCTTTTCCACATTTTAAATTTTTTACGACAGACATTGACTTTGCCACACGCAAAATCGCAGTGCACCTGGCCCAGACCAAAGTGATCATCCAGGATGGAGACAAGTTTGAAATCAAGACGCTGAGCACATTCAGGAACTATGAGTTCATGTTCACTGTGGGGGTGGAGTTTGAGGAGCACACCAAAGGACTGGACAACAGGGTGGTCAAGGTTGGACACGTGGGCTATGTTCGAATACTTATACAATGCATCCTTCCTTGCTCTCTTTTTGGATGTACATGTAATCACTGCTGATCTAACGTGATTAGCTAGATGTAAGCAAGGATTTAATACAATAAAAAGTCCAGTCACATTAATGATTACTTCAAATAAGGAAGAAAGGAAGGATGTAGCTTTAAAATATTTGAACATAATCTCAGAATGGTCCATCTAATCCTCATCTTCCTCCTCTGTTTTATCTTCTTCTTCTTCTTCTTCTTCTTCTTCTTCTTCTTCTTCTTCTTCTTCTTCTTCTTCTTCTTATTATTATTATTATTATTATTATTATTATATTTTGCTACTTTATTGATTGTTTCTTTTTTTCTGTCCTCAGACCTTGGATAATAGCTTTTTCACTTCTGTGTTACAAATGTGGTTTCCTTTATAGCCAGACACTGACAATTCATGTCAATTTTGACTGTATCTTAACAGGCTCTTGTGGTGTGTGAGGGGGACAAACTAGTGTGTACCCAGAAGGGGGAAAAGGACAACCGTGGGTGGAAGCAATGGATTGAAGGAGACAAACTGTACCTGGTGGGTTAACATTATTTACTTAAATTATCATTTTGATGATAAGTTATACTGTAGTATTAAAGAAATAGCAGTATAGTATCGCCATCCTTAACATTGCAGATATAAATATTAATCTGGGCCTGAAATTATTCCATACTCTGCATGAAAGAGAACATGTCAGTGCAGCACGTCAGACAGTTCTGTACTTCTACTGTATCTCAAGATTCTCTAAATGTTGCACCTTCCTCATGAGCTGATGAACAGCATAGAGATATCGCCATGTGCAGAATATAAATGGATGTGCAACTTCTTTTACAGACAGGAGAATGAAATTCCTAGGTAGCATCAAAGATGGTGGATTATAAAAATGACCCAAAAAGGCCTTTTACCATTAAACTTTTCTACCAGTCTACTTAAGGGGTGGATCTCCCATAGGCACCAATGCGATAGCCTTTCTACTTAATTCATTCGCCACGCACCAATCAGAAAAAAAGGAGCCTATGAAATGTCTTACTTTCTCTATCATCTCTGGTAGCATCTCAATGGTCCTTTCCTTAATTTGCACTGATCGACCAGGACTAACCTGTTCCTTCAAAGAGACTGAGATAAGGCGATGAATATGGCACCCCAGCTCCCAATCCCAAACTTGATATCTGACTTCAGACTGAGATCTGACTTCAGATTTCTTCTCTCTGAATTCACAGGAACTGACGTGTGAGGACAAAGTCTGCATGCAGGTGTTTAAGAAAAAAGAATAAAAGACAATATCTGGATATCAGTTACTGGATTCATCCACTTTTTCATACCTTCTGTCAATATAGTAAACTCCTGTTGTTACCCTTTAAACTTGTCATATGGTTTCAAACTCACAAGGAAATCTGAATAAAGCATTGTATATTGTTCACTCTTCTAAGCCTATTGGTAATATATTTTTTTATTTTTGTTGGGAAAATCCTCCATAACTAATACATTGTTAGTCTTTTCATACAAATGAAACAGTCATACGATAGCCTAAACCTTCTTAACGTTGACCATGGGAACCCACTATTATTGCTAAATTTCCCTCCAACTGATCCATAATTAGACACTCAGTTGTTTCTCATCCTCTGGTTCATTGACTGGAGCCCGTCCGTGGGATGTGGCTTTTCTGTCGCTGAGATAGTTAACTTACACTAATTGTGTCCGTTTTACAGTGCTATTTTAATGTGAGTGTCCCCCACAGAGGAAAAGCCATAACTTGCTGGTCCCTGACACAAGAGGGACCATAGCTTGCTGGCATAAAATAACTTTGAGAAACTACTACCTCATGAAAGACAATCCCTGCATGGCCATTAGGTGATACACAGAGACGCCTCCCAAACCATTTAGGAACATAAACTGGTAGGTAGTAGGCTCTGGACTACACCAGTCTTACAAAGATTAATTAACAATTTGGGCCATCATAGTGATTAATTTTGCCCTGAAAATAACCCTGTCTGAACATGCTTGTAAACTGCAGTTCTTAATATGCACAATATGTACAGTATATGTTATGTTTGAAATAATAATTTTAACAAAGTTAAGGCTAAACTACAGACAGCAGTGCAGCTCAGGACACCATGGAAAAATTGGGGAAAAGTGCCACGACCCAAAATGACACTCGAAATGGCACGTCATCGTTTACCATAGCACGCCGTTTCAGGAAGTTCCACGTCACTCGACAGTCCGTCCACAGAAAACGCAACACCGACTGGGACTATTCATAATTCATTCCATAAAAAGAGACAACCCAGTGATAAAACATGGTGAGACAAGTGTACATTCGTTGTTGAAAGATTTGTAGTCTGATTTGCATGTAACCAGTTTATTTCAGTAAAGCCGGTGTCGATTGAGACAGGCCAGCCATGCTAACTAACTTAGCTATCTACAAAACAAGCTAGTCCTCTGTAGCTAGCTAGCTAGGTATTTTACCATTTACCGACCTAGCTAGTCCGATTAATTCTTATTTATTGGGATGATAATAGCTAAGCACTCGCCAACTAGCTTGCTAATTTAGCAAGGATCATGCTAACTAGCTAGTTGTACTAGCTAAGTCTATCCGTGGCAAGGATGCTCGTCTTCGTAGCTAGCTAGTTATCATGTCACATCTTCATACTAGGCGTGAGCAGTTAGCTAACTTGTTCTTTCTACATTTTGCGTGTAAAATCGTTTTATTTTGATGGTACGGTACCTTGATGGCTATTGCGTCAGTGTTTACGTTTTTTTGGATATGAACATGAAGGATTATGAATTGGTCGTGTTTATAAGCTAACGTTATCATTATTAGTAAGCTAGTTAGCTTTCTGCAATCACAACAGTACGTTGTGCACTGCTCTGTCTGTTTATTTGGATTGAGTTGACAGCGTCTCATCTGTCTCACAGCCTCTCAGGCTGGACATCAAGCGGAAGCTGACAGCCCGGTCGGACCGGGTGAAGAGTGTGGACCTCCACCCGACCGAGCCGTGGATGCTGGCCAGCCTGTACAATGGTAGTGTCTGCGTCTGGAACCATGAAACACAGGTACATACACACCGTTTGATGTTGAATACTTGGAGATACATAATGGAGATAAACAGCTCTAAGCTAAACTTGTATGCAATGAATGAGAATGTACAATTTGTAAATATATCCTTTCCAGACCTTGGTGAAGACCTTCGAAGTGTGTGACCTTCCAGTGAGAGCATCGAAGTTTGTAGCCAGGAAGAACTGGGTCATAACAGGAGCGGTGAGTGATACTTTAAATTCAGGACAAGCATCTAGATAATGAGAAATGAGAACATCTGATGGTTTATCTTCCACCACTTTGCGTGGACTTTAAGAATGGCGACTACACGCTTACTGTATTTGCAGGGTCATATAATGTCTTTCTCCCCTTCTCTCTGTAGGATGACATGCAGATCCGTGTGTTCAACTACAACACCCTGGAGAGGGTTCACATGTTTGAGGCCCACTCTGACTACATCCGCTGTATCGCCGTGCATCCCACCCAGCCCTACATCCTCACAAGCAGTGGTACACAATCAGTAACTTCTCTTTTATGACCCGCGTTGTTTTATACGCGGGTCAAATACACAAACTCATTATCTATCACACAAGTATTATATTAACTAATTGTTCCATCCTGTGTGTGTGTGTCTCCAGACGACATGCTGATTAAGCTGTGGGACTGGGAGAAGAAGTGGTCTTGCAGCCAGGTGTTCGAGGGTCACACCCACTACGTCATGCAGATCGTCATCAACCCTAAAGACAACAACCAATTTGCCAGCGCTTCTCTGGACAGAACCATCAAGGTGACTTTACCACACAAGTCGTGTGTGTGTGCTTATAACAACCTAGTGTAGATGTTTGTGAATAGTGTGAGTGTATGCATTTGACTGACTCATCCTCTGTCCTATTCCAGGTGTGGCAGCTAGGCTCTTCTGCTCCTAACTTCACCCTTGAGGGCCATGAGAAAGGTGTCAACTGCATTGACTACTACAGCGGAGGGGACAAGCCCTACCTTATATCAGGAGCTGATGACCGCCTGGTCAAGATCTGGGACTACCAGGTAAGACGGCTGAGGAATGAAACAATTAACACTTTTAGCCTGAGAAAGCTGAGCTGGTAACCTGTTCAGCAGATGGGTTTTCTGGTCTTTGATGATACTGGATTTTGTCTGAATGTGTATCGGTCCAGGCAAATGTCTCACACTCCTGTCCTGTGTCTCTTTAGAATAAGACGTGTGTGCAGACCCTGGAGGGACACGCCCAGAATGTGTCGTGTGTCAGTTTTCACCCAGAGCTGCCCATCATCATCACAGGCTCAGAGGACGGTGAGTAAATAAATACCTTATGCACTCTATTAGATTCTGATCCTTTGTAGATACTTGTTCTGTTGGTGGTGAGCAGATGAATGGCTATGTATTAGCTCCAACTCTATACAATATGTGCATGGTTTTTACATATAAAAAAGTGAAATAAATAAAACCTCACAAACATGCACTTGAGCAAACAATCACAATTCTGAAAGAAAACAATCCTTCCTCTGGTTCCATAGGCACTGTGCGCATCTGGCACTCGAGTACGTACCGCCTGGAGAGCACGCTGAACTACGGCATGGAGCGTGTGTGGTGTGTGTGTGGCCTGCGAGGCTCCAACAATGTGGCCCTGGGCTACGACGAAGGCAGCATCATCATCAAGGTGTGGAATAGAAACTTCAATGGCCATATACACTACATGACCAAAAGTATGTGGACACCTGCTCGTCGAACATCTCATTCCAAAATCATGGGCATTTATATGGAGTTGGTTCCCCCTTTGCTGCTATAACAGCCTCCACTAGATTTTTTAACATTGCTGCAGGGACTTGCTTCCATTCAGCCACAAGAGCCTTAGTGAGGTCAGGCACTGATGTTGGGCGATTAGGCCTGGCTCACAGTTGGCGTTCCAATTCATACTAAAGGTGTTCGATGGGGTTGAGGTCAGGGCTCTGTGCAGTCCCGTCAAGTTTTTCCACACCGATCTCTACAAACCATTTCTGTATGGACCTCGCTTTGTGCACGGGGGCATTGTCATGCTGAAATGGGAAAGGGCCTTCCCCAAACTGTTGCCACAAAGTTGGAAGCACAGAATCATCTAGAATGTCATTGTATGCTGTAGCGTTAAGATTTCCCTTCACTGGAACTAAGGGGCCTAGCTCGAACCAGGAAAAACAGCCCCAGACCATTATTCCTCCTCCACCAAACTTTACAGTTGACACTATGCATTCGGGCAGGTAGCGTTCTCTTGGCATCTGCCAAACCCAGATTTGTCCTTCGGACTGCCAGATGGTGAAGCGTAATTCATCACTCCAGAGAACGCGTTTCCACTGTTCGAGAGTCCAATGGCTGCGAGCTTTACACCACTCCAGCCGACGCTTGGCATTGCGCATGCATGGTGATCTTAGGCTGGTGTGCGGCTGCTCGGCCATGGAAACCCATTTCATGAAGCTCCCGACAAACCGTTCTTGTGCTGACGTTGCTTCCAGAGGCAGTTTGGAAGTCTGTAATGAGTGTTGCAACCGAGGACAGACGATTTGTACGCGCTATGCGCTTCAGCACTCGGCGGTCCTGTTCTGTGAGCTTGTGTGGCCTTTGTTGCTCCTAGACGTTTCCACTTCACAATAACAGCACTTCCAGTTGACCGGGGCAGCTCTAACAGGGCAGAAATTTGAAGAACTGACTTGTTGGAAAAGTGGCATCCTATGACAGGACCACGGTGAAAGTCACTGAGCTCTACAGTAAGGCCATTCTACTGCCAATGTTTGTCTATGGAGATTGCATGGTTGTGTGCTCGAATTTATACACCTGTCAGCAACGGGTGTTTCTGGAATAGCCGAATCCACTAATTTGAAGGGATGTCCACATACTTTTTGTATATATAGTGTTTTTGTGCATAAGATTCAAAACTGAAGAACGACAGATGATTCACAATGTTTCACAATACAGAGTTTGATAAAATTTCAGTTTGTACACTTTGCGCACATACTCTTTAAAAGTACCCTTCTATGACATCTCCTCTGAAAGCCATGGTACTTTACTCAGTCCGTCCTCATCTCCTCCTCCCATGTGTGCTGTAGCTGGGGCGTGAGGAGCCAGCCATGTCCATGGACACCAATGGGAAGATCATCTGGGCCAAGCACTCAGAGGTGCAGCAGGCCAACCTGAAGGCCATGGGCGACACAGAGATCAAGGACGGAGAGAGGCTGCCGCTGGCCGTCAAAGACATGGGCAGCTGTGAGATCTACCCCCAGACCATCCAGCACAACCCCAACGGAAGGTCAGTCCACACTGCATTGGAGTCCGACGTCAGCTATTCAGTGAACCTATTAAATGTCTTGCACAACAACTACATGTTAGTGTTTGTGTGCCACACATTTAGAGGCAAAGAAGTTGTTTTCAAATGTTTGGAGAAATATGAAATTCATATTTCTCCAAACACTTCAAGTCTGTTGGAAATCTGGATATTTTATGGAGCCTCTCTTTAATCCAAATGTGTTGTTTGTGTTGTCAGGTTTGTTGTGGTGTGTGGAGACGGAGAGTATATCATCTACACTGCAATGGCCCTGAGGAACAAGAGCTTCGGCTCAGCCCAGGAGTTTGTCTGGGCCCACGACTCCTCAGAGTGAGTCCAACACACACACACACACACACACATTCTTTGCTATGGAAGGTTACTGTCTGTCAGTGGTTAATGTGCGTGGTCTTCCTTGTCACAGGTATGCCATCAGGGAAAGCAGCAGTTTGGTCAAAATCTTCAAGAACTTCAAGGAGAAGAAGTCTTTCAAGCCAGACTTTGGGGCTGAAGGTAAGTGGAAGAGATCAGACGCAGGTAGTTCGTAGTGTGAACAAAGATACTGCATAAAAATTATTATGGCAGTTTTGATGGAACCTGGCAGGCAACCGATTTTTGTAAAAATGTTTTGCAACAGAAAACAAAAATGTGCTTTTTTTTATTGGACATGTCCAGGTAGTCCCTCCCTGTTTGTCTGTTTTGGGTACCTAATGAATACTACCCTGATGTCACATTAAGCTTCCTGGGTGTGTGTGCAGGTATCTATGGAGGCTTCTTGCTGGGCGTCAGGTCAGTGAACGGTCTGGCCTTCTATGACTGGGAGAACACAGAGCTGATCCGCCGCATCGAGATCCAGCCCAAACATGTAAGTACTGCTGTAGAGAAAAGGGCATCTTTCTCAGAATATAGATGGGTGCAAGAGTGTCCTATCATGTACAAGTGTTTTGTTTTGGTCAATGTTTGTTTTTACACCTAGTACCGTATTGATATAAATGTGCATATGACACAATTGCATTATCATCATCATGAAATCAGGACTGTAAGTGAAGCACGAGAACACTGCATCTCCCTCTCTCATTCCCTCTCTCTCTGATTGTAGATCTTCTGGTCAGACTCAGGGGAGTTAGTGTGTATAGCCACAGAGGATTCCTTCTTCATCCTGCGCTACCTGTCGGAGAAAGTGGCCGCCTCCCAAGAGAACAATGAGGGCGTGACGGAGGACGGCATCGAAGACGCCTTTGAGGTGTGTGTGTGACAGGCTAATAGACTAGTAGACTATGCTACTCTACAAGCGAGGCTTATGGTTTCAACTGAAGACAAAGCACAATGCCTATAGCCATCCAGTAGAGGGCACTAGTGAACACTCAACATCTGCCCACCCTCCCTCCCCAATCTGGCTGCCATTTTGTGTCTTGATCTACCAGGTCCAGGGGGAGATCCAGGAAGTGGTGAAGACAGGTCTGTGGGTGGGAGACTGCTTCATCTACACCAGCTCTGTCAACAGACTCAACTACTTTGTGGGGGGAGAGATTGTCACCATCGCTCACCTGGACAGGTACGGTGAACCAGGGTCGTATATTTATTAGTGCACAGCGTAGCGATATATTTTGCAACGGAAAACAAAAACAAGCGTTTCTATAAGACATTATCTATCTGCTCCATCCGTAGGACCATGTACCTGCTGGGCTACATCCCCAAGGATGACCGCCTGTACCTGGGCGACAAAGAGCTCAACATTGTCAGTTACTCCCTGCTGGTGTCTGTGCTGGAGTACCAGACGGCTGTGATGCGCAGGGACTTTGGCATGGCTGACAAAGTGTTGCCCACCATCCCCAAGGAGCAGAGGACCCGTGTGGCCCACTTCCTGGAGAAACAGGTCAGAACCAGGAACTTCCTGATCTCGAAGGAAGTGAGGCATGTAGAATGGGGTATTTTAACTCTATGGTGGAGCTGGGGGGGGGGCTGAGTAGATTCTAGCTACTCTATGGAATGTTATAGGGTGTCCAATCCAAAACGCATCTTTTGACCAAAGGGTAAAATAATGTTAATTGTGTATATAATCCTCCTAAGAAAACCAATGGTCCAAACCTCATGTCTCAAAAGCTGAGTTTTTACCCTTGTAGGATGGCCAGAATTAGGGAGACTAAATCAATGGAGGCCAGAGGAAAAAATTAGTAAAATCAGGAAAATTGCATCGCGTCAGCTAGGCTGGATTCTCTGCAAGGCTCACTTTCACGTTGAACTCGTCATCTTTCTTCTCGAATCCGCAGGACATAAAACAATATAGAGGTAAGATGGATATCGATTTTGAGACATGACGTAGTATTTTAATATTTTGGTATAAGCCTCTCATATTAATTTGAAATTCCTGGTCTTTTTAGAAGTATTCTTACAAAAACAAGCGTATCTCTGAAATGTCAATGGAGCACTGACTGTATACCAGGCTTTTTATTTTCAAAGCCTTTTACATTTAATTCAGCTTGTGTTATGCTAATTTAGCTTTTTGCGATCCACTGAAACAACTTTGAAGACGACGACCACAAAATGTTAAATCCTCAAAAGTTGTTACGATTAACCTGCACCGCTATGTCAATAGAGCTCGATGATTCTTATCAGATATATTAGGTTACGAAATCCAACTTTTTGGATATAATGTCAATGATTAGTAATGGGTAGAAAAATGTATACTGTTACATATCGGGATATTATTTTTGATGATATATAATTCTGGGCTCTTCATCTTCAACACGAATCAAGCCGCGTTTGTGTGGCTGCTGTTGTATGTTGTGAGAACTAACTGTGTGTTTGTGTGAAATGCTACTATGTTTACTGATATGGTCTTTTTGGTCATCCCAGGGCTTCAAGCAGCAGGCTCTGGCCGTGTCGTCAGACTCGGAGCACAGGTTTGAGCTGGCCCTGCAGCTGGGGGAGCTGAAGATCGCCTATCAGCTGGCTGTGGAGGCAGAGGTGAGAGCTACAATACACTAGGCTATGGAGAGACCACTTCACACACTACAGGCGGGTTCAAAGGCTATAAATCAAATCCAATTTGATTTGCCACGCGCCGAATACAACTGGTGTAGACTTTACCGTGAAATGCTTACTTACGAGCACTTCCCAACGATGCAGAGTAAATAAATAAAATAATACGAATAAAATAGTAACACAAGGAATAAAAGACACAAGAATGGAGCTGTATACAGGGAGTACCAGTACCAGATCAATTACGAGGTATTTGAGGTAGATATGTACATGAAGGCAGGGTAAAGTGACTAGTCATCAGGATAGATAATAATAAGAGTAAAATAAAGAACAGAGTAGCAGCAGCATATGAGTGTAAAAGTGTGTCTGTGTGGGTGCTTATGTAGTGTATGTGAATTTGTGTGGGAGTGCCAATGTAGTGAGTGTGTGTATATGGTTTGTATACACTTAGTGTACAAAACATTAAGAACACCTTAATATTGAGTTGCACCCCACCCCCCTTTTGCCCTCAGAAAAGCCTCCATTTGTTGGGGCATGGACTCTATAAGGTGTCAAGCGTTCCACAGGGATGCTGGCCCATGTTGACTCCAATGCTTCCCACAGTTGTGTCAACTTGGCTGGATGTCATTTATATATAGTCTAGTGAGCATGCATGCGTGGGGTCATTGCAAGATGGGGTCAGTGCAGATAGTTCGGGAACCATTAATTGACTATTTAGCAGCTTTATGGCTTGGGGGTAGAAGCTGTCTCTGAACCTGTTGTTCTGAGAGCCGATGCTCCGGTACCATTTGTTGGACGGTAGCAGAGTGAACAGTCTATGGTTTGGGTGGCTGGAGTCTTTGGCAATTTTTTGGGCCTTCCTCTGACACCACCTGATATAGAGGTCCTGGATGGCAGGGAACTCGGCCCCAGTGATGTACTGGGCTGTCCGCACCACCCTCTGTAGCGCTTTGTGGTCAAGGGCAGTGCATTTACCAAACCAAGCGGTGATGCGGCCAGTCAAAATGCTCTCGATGGTGCAGCTTTAGACCTTTTTGAGGATCTGAGGGCCCATGCCAAATCTATTCAGCCTCCTGAGGGTAAAGAGGAGCTGCCATGCCCTCTTCACGACTGTGGACCATGTTAAGTCCTTAGTGATGTCAATGCCAAGGAACTTGAAGCTCCCGACCCCGCTCCACTACAGCCCCATCGATGTGGATGGGGGCGTACTCTCCCTGCTTTCTCCTGTAGTCCACGATCAGCTCCTTGGTCTTACTGACATTGAGGGAGATGATGTTGTCCTGGCACCACACTGCTAAGTCTCTGACCTCCTCCCTGTAGGCTGTCTCATCGCTGTTGGTGATCAGGCCTACCACCGTCGTGTAGTCAACAAACTTGATGATTGAGTTGGAGTCGTGTGTGGCCACTCAGTTGTGGGTGAACAGGGAGAACAGGAGGGGACTAAGCACACACCCCTGAAGGGTCCCCGTGTTGAGGGTCAGCGTGACGGAGGTGTTGTTGTCTACCCTCACCACCTGGGGCCGACCCGTCAGGAAGTCCAGGATCCAGTTGCAGAGAGAGGTGTTCAGTCCCAGGGTCCCTAGCTTGGTGATTAGCTTGGAGGAGACTATGGTGTTGAACCCTCCGCTGTAGTCTATGAACAGCATTCTCATATAGTTATTTCCCCTCTTGTCTAGGTGGGAGAGGGCAGTGTGAAGTGCAATTGAGATTACGTCATCTGTGGATCTGTTGGGGTGGTATGCGAATTGGAGTGGGTCCAGGGTGTCTGGGATGATGGTGTTGATGTGTGTCATGACCAGCCTTTCAAAGCACTTCATAATTACAGATGTGAGTGCTACAGGGCGATAGTCATTTAGGCAGGTTACCTTGGAGTTCTTGGGAACAGGGACAATGGTGGTCAGCTTGACACATGTTTGGATTACAGACTGGAACAATAGGGGATTGAAAATGTCTGTGAAGACACCTGCCAGCTGGTCTGAGCATGCTTTGAGAACGCGCTCTGGTATTCAGTCTGGCCCTGTGATTGTTAACCTGTACACATGAAATTGTTTCATTCCGAACTTTATCCTCAGCGTTACATTCCATTTTGTGTGACTCGGCCTGCACAGATGCGCGGGGGAAACAGCACAAACGCGACCAAAATGTATTATAACGTTGTGAATAAAGTTCTGAATGACACAATTTCATGTGTACATCTAAAGACCTACATGACTATACCGAGAGCGTGTCCGTTTCTAAAAGTACGTATTTTGGTGTTTATGGTGCTTTTGTTGTTGTTTTTTGTGTGCCCTGATACTGCACAATGAGCTATGAGGAAGTGAAGCGTTGCTGGGGTACGTTTCTCAAAAACAAGCCAAATCACACAAAAAGTTTCTGGACCCTTCTAAAACATGCAATTTGCATCGAAAGGAGCAATGTAAATGGCTCTCCACGTTAGTCGCCTCCCCCCAGAAACAATGCCTCTGGTTGAGCGGATTCTTGTTCGTTTATGGCCCCATACAGTTCGTCGAGTGCCAGAGTGGTGTTGGATTGTAGAGAGACAGCTGTGATGATTATGGATAAGAACTCTCTTGGTAGAGAAAAGGGTCTGCAGTTACCATGACATATTCTGTATCAGGTGAGCAAAAGCTTGAGATTTCCTTAACACTGGAAGCAGCACACTAGTTGTTATTTATGAAAAAACACACCCCTCCTCCTTTAGACTTGCCCGACGCTGCCAATCCGATCGTGCCTCTGCATGGAGAATCCACTAAGGACTATGTGCATAGTGTCATCATCATACATGTCAGTCGTTCACCAATGAGTTATTCAATACTGAAGACAGTATCTGCTTGTTTTAAATCTATTCAGTCAACATCTGATTTAGATCTGAATGGACTGTGTACTCAATCAAATTGTTACATTGATTAACTGTCCTTCAACTAGGCAGCCCTGCACTAAACAATGCTGAACTAAATGATTGTTTTAGCTTGAAGTGAGGATTCAACTCCATACAATAGTCTAACCGACAGTACTGTATAACATGTATGTAGCTCTATAACATTAGAACGGTTTCCTTTTTCTCTGGTGGCAGTCGGAGCAGAAGTGGAAGCAGCTGGCAGAGCTGGCCATCAGTAAGTGCCAGTTTAGCCTGGCCCAGGAGTGCCTCCACCATGCCCAGGACTACGGCGGCCTGCTGCTGCTCGCCACTGCCTCGGGCAACGCCTCCATGGTGGGCAAGCTGGCCGAGGGCGCTGAGCGGGACGGCAAGAACAACGTGGCCTTCATGACTTACTTCCTGCAGGGGAAGTGAGTACAAGGGAGGGTAGAGGGGTCCACGGCAATGTTATATCCAGCTCAATTACATATCCAGCTTTCCTAAATACAGTAGCATTTAATAAGTTACAATAAGGTCTTGGAATCCTACACGACACTATTCCTGTATGTATGATCTATGATGGGAGCATGTGAGCAGGAGCAGTGATTTGGACCTGTCTCTGATACTGGTCTCAGTCCCTTGTCTGTCTGTTTTTCCCCAGACTGGACCACTGTCTGGAGCTGCTGATCCGGACCAACCGGCTGCCCGAGGCGGCCTTCCTGGCCCGCACCTACCTGCCCAGCCAGGTGTCCAGGGTGGTCAAGCTGTGGAGGGAGAGCCTGGCCAAGGTCAACCAGAAGGCGGCCGAGTCGCTAGCCGACCCCACCGAGTATGAGAACCTGTTCCCCGGGCTGAAGGAGTCGTTTGTGGCTGAGCAGTTCCTCCGGGAGACCTGCCTGGGAAACTCCCGGCCAGCCACCGACTACCCTCTGGTCACAGTGAGTGGTGGGGGTTTGATGTGGGACACTAGAAATGAAATGGAAATATCTGGCTTGCAAATCTAAACTGAAAGCTAGCTATGGATGCGTACTTGCTGCACAGGAGTAGTCCAACTTGAATAAGTAGTTCATCCTTATCTCTTCCATCGCTGTCTTCTGCTTATTTACTCACAATACCCAGATCTTGTGTCTCTTTTTTCCAGCCCAATGAAGAACGTAATATACTAGAGGAGGCCACGGGCTACGAGCCCAAAGGAGCTCCCCTCTCCCTCGCCACACTGGTACCGGTATGTCTGCTTCTCAGAGACCTTCACTATGCAGTCGAAGTAGTAGTCAACTTGATCAAAGGCCTTTTATTTAGATCTACACAGACTAGGTGTTTTTTCTATCATAGGCCGTGAAGTTAGAGATTAGAGTTTCACGTCTAGAAATGCATTCACGCGTTGGCTGGATTGATGGGCAAGACTGAGACAGCTGAAAACAGAGTCCTGCTCATGTCTATGTGTCTGTCAGCAGGCTGAAGACAGCAGGGAGGAAGAGACCACGCCGGCTGCTGGCGTGATGGCGGCCGTGACTGCCCCCGTGGCTGCAGCCGTGATCCCCTCGGAGCCAGAGGCTGCACCTGCAGAAGAAGAGGAGGAGGAGGAGGAGGAAGGGGAGGAGGAGAGCCCCGGTTCATCTGAGGCACTAAAGGACAAGGTAGGCAACAGTCTCCCTAGAAAGACAAATGTATAGTACGGCAGACACTGGACAAGTAATGCACTGTACCCAACGAGAAGAAAAGGATATGTATAAACGTAACCCGTTGCAATATTAGTGTCAGGACCATTAGTTGTGTTATGGGCCAGATGTTAACGTGTGTTTTTTCCCCCAGGCCCTGGACGAACTTGACGATGACCTGGACAACATGGAGCTGGACGACATCGATACCGCAGACGTCAACCTGGATGACGACTTCTCAGACGACTGAGACCCCCCCCCCCCCCCATCTCATCCACACTATGAATATATTTAAGAGACCAAAGCCCCTTTTGTATTTTTACTTAACATGTGTTTTGTTAGTCCTACAGTGTTTGGAAGACTGATGATGAATACATGCGAGGGAAAGAGGCAAATTATACTGTCTTGATTCTTAAGCAGATTTTGTACTTCATCCAGGGCCTTGCCTTCACTAATTATCCGTGCATTGAGCTATATATTTACTCTCTGTATGTGTACAATGGTAAATCACTGTTCATTTACGCTTAATAAATTGCTATTGCTGTACATTTATGTTGAACATTGGTGTTGTCGGTTTGACATTTTTGGGCCCACGTGGGATTTAATCATTAGATGCTGGCTTTTAAACTAAAACTCTAAAGTTAAATATTCAATTTGGTGTCTGTGCTGTGTTTGTGCTGTTATCAGCAAACATTATTGCCTTCACAGTTGACTTGATTGTGTTATGGTTAACTCTGTTTTTACCTTCAGCGGATGTATTCATTTTTTCCGTTCCTCATGTATAAAATGTGCTGGTTTTAAATGTTATTTCAGTCAAATTACTCTAAAGCAACTATTGACATACCAGTAAGCCATCTTAAAGGGATCGTTCACCCAAATTATAAAATTACATTGGTTTCCTTACCCTGTAAGCAGTCTATGGACAAGGCATGACAGCAATCCATGCTTTGGTTTTGTTTACCTGACCATTGTTTCTTAGCTTTTGTCGCACAAATGCTAGTCAATGGTACCTATATTAGCATTTTTGCACTTCATGTCCAAATAATCCTAAAGTATCTAAACTTGATTGTGTAACTCAATGAAGTTACTTCAAGTAGCATTTGAAACGGTGGCCAGGTAAACAAAACCAAAGCATGTATTGCTGTTATACCTTGTCTATAGAGTAGATTGCTTACAGCAGAGGTGTCAAACTCATTCCATGGAGGGCCTAGTGTCTGCTGGTGTTTGGTTTTTCCTTTCAATTAAGACCTAGACAACCAGGTGAGAGGAGTTCCTTACTAATCAGTGAACTTAATTCATCAATCAAGTCCAAGGGAGGAGGGAAAACCTGCAGACACTGCCCTCTGTGGAATGAGTTTGACACGTGGCTTACAGGGTAAGGACATTTTGTAGTTTTGGTGAACTATCCCTTTAAATTATGTTTTCGTATTGACCAGTAGGTACATAACTGAATAATGCTGCATTCATAACCAAGTGGGGAAGTAGTAATTAACAGTTGTGAATTCGTAAATACCAGTTGGATGTATTCATGTGCTTTGAGCTTGTTGAGAAATGCCGATTGGCTAATGGCCAACAAGCTGCATAAACTAAAAGTACAGCTATCATGCTTGTAAACAAAAACCAAATTAAAATATTGCTTTTTATAAATAATGTTTTGTAATATTTAAACTGATGAAAATTCTGTTATCAAGTTCATTTACTTAATAGGTGACGTCAGAGGTCAGCATGTGGGAGAAGTCGAAGCTCAGGGATGATAGTTTCCAACTAGTAATTACGAGTTGGAGGGGCGTTCAAGTGGATTTACCCAGTCGTATGTGGTAAATACCACTTTCAACTTGGTTATGAATGCAGCATAATAAAGGGGCAACTAATGTTCAGCAGGCCACACCATTGCGGAACATTCAGAAAAATATTTGCACGGATTCAACCACAAAGTTTGATTCAACAATCCACCACGTCAAACAGAGTATTAGTAATAGCTATGAGTGTGGATGTCTGCGCAGCCTAACTGCAATGTAGTCGATCTCAAACGTTCACCCTCCTCCAGGGTTTTGACTAGATATAGTATACAGTTTATGTCAAAAGTGATTTTTCGTAGCAGGTAAGACAATAAGGTTATGGTTAGGGTTAGCTAAAATGCAACAACAAAAAATGTGACATAAGTTGCCTGTATCCCATCTAGACATGACCCGCCCATAGACCGTATGGCACCAACCTACACCAACAGTGCCTTTAGAAAATATTCATACCCCTTGACTAATTCCGCATTTTGCCTGAATTCAAAATTGATTACCTTTGTTTGTTTTTTCTCACCCATCTACACACAATACCCCATAATGACAAAGTGAAAACACATACAATTCTTCCAGCTCTGTCAAGTTGGTTGTTGATAATTGCTAGACAGCCATTTTCAAGTCTTGCCATAAATTTTCAAGCCGATTTCAGTCAAAACTGTAACTAGGCCACTCAGGAACATTCAATGTCGCCTTGGTAAGCAACTCCAGTTTACATTTGGCCTTGTGTTTTCGGTTATTGTCCTGCTGAAAGGTCACCCAGTGTCTGTTGGAAGGCAGACTGAACCAGGTTTTCCTCTAGGATTTTGCCTGTGCCTAGCTCTATTCAGTTTCTTTTTATCCTAAAAAAAAACTCTAGTCCTTGCCGTTGACAAGTATACTCATAACGTGATGCAGCCACAACCATGCTTGATAATATGAAGATTTGGTACTCAGTGATGTGTTGTGTTGGATTTTCCCAAAACATAACGCTTAGTATTCAGGAGATAAAGTTAATTTCTTTGTCACATTTTTTGCAGTTTTACATTAGTGCCTTATTGCACACAGGATGCATGTTCTGGCATATTATTTTATTCTGTACAGGCTTCCTTTACTCTGTAATTTAGGTTAGTATTGTGGAGTAACTACAATGTTGTTGATCCATCCTCAGTTGTATCCTATTACAGCCATTAATTAATCTCTGTAACTGTTTTAAAGTCATGATTGGCCTCATGGTGAAATCCCTGAGCGGTTTCCTTCCTCTCCGGCAACTGAGTTAAGAAGGACGCCTGTATCTTTGTAGTGACTGGGTGTATTGATACACCATCCAAAGTGTAATTAATAACTTTGCCATGCTCAAAGGGATATTTAATGTCTGCTTTATTATAATATTTTACTCATCTACCAATAGATGTCCTTCTTTATGAGGCATTGGAAAACCTCCCTTGTCTTTGTGGTTGAATCTGTGTTTGAAATTCACTGCTTGACTGACAGACCTTACAGATAATTGTATGTATGGGGTAAAGAGATGAGGTAGTCATTCAAAAATCATGTTAAACACTATTATTGCACACAGAGTGAGTTCATGCAACTTATTATGTGACTTGTTAAGCACATTTTTACTCCTGAACTTATTTAGGCTTGCCATAACAAAGGGGTTGAATACTTATTGACTCAATACATTTCAGCTTTTCATTTTTAATTATTTTGTGAACATTTCTAAAAACATAATTCCACTTTGACATTATGGGGTATTGTGTGTAGGCCAGTGACACAAAATCTAAATTGTATCCATTTTAAATTCAGGCTGTAACACAATAAAAGGTGGAAAAATTCAAGGGGTGTGAATATTTTCTGAAGGCACTGTGCGCAAAGACGTATAGCTACGTACTGTGTCCTCTGCCTTTCTGGCCGCACAGCCGACTAGCGTCCAGTGGGAGACCGGGAGTCTGGCATCTTGCTAAAAGAGCCCCTGGCTAAACTGGCCACTCCTACTGACACGTACTTTACTTTTATTTTGTAGCTTACTACTCGGCTGGGAAGGACACGATTACCAGAGCAAGAGATGTCCCGGGTAATAAAATGTATTGATCGATTTATTGATAAACTGATTGCCTCATTTACATGCTAATTGCAACGTTTTTGTGTAGACAAGCAGTAAATAAGGGTAAAATAAATCTATCAATCTATAGTTAACCATGCTAGCTATCTTGGCTGTGTAAACATGCAAATACATTTCAGCTACAAAACCCGCTAGGTGAATCAAAACTATGAAATAACACATATGGAGTCATGTAACCCATAAAGTGTTAAACAAATATTTTATATTTGAGATTCTTCACAGTAGCCACCCTTTGCCTTGATGACAGCTTTGCACACTCTTGGCATTCTCTCAACCAGCTTCATGAGGTAGTCACCTGGAATGCATTTCAATTAACAGATGTGCCTTGTTAAAAGTTAATTTGTGGAATTTCTTTCCTTCTTAATGCGTTTGAGCCAATCAGTTGTGTTGTGACAAGATAGGTTGGTATACAGAAGATAGACCTATTTGGTAAAAGACCAAGTCCATATTATGGCAAGAACAGCTCAAATAAGCAAAGAGAAACTACAGTCCATCATTACTTTAAGACATGAAGGTCAGTCAATCTGAAAAATGTCAAGAACTTTCTTCAAGTACAGTCGCAAAAACCATCAAGCGCTATGATGAAACTTGCTCTCATGAGGACCGCCACAGGAAAGGAAGACCCAGAGTTACCTCTGCTGCAGAGGATAAATTAATTAGAGTTACCAGCCTCAGAAATTGCAGCCCAAATAAATGCTTCACAGAGTTCAAGTAACAGACATATCTCAACATCAACTGTTCAGAGGAGACTGCGTGAATCAGGCCTTCATGCAGTGGCGGCTCCTGAAAAAATTCTCAGGGGGGGCAATTTTTCTGATGATTTAGGTGACCTACACACATTTTAAAAAAGATATGTCCAGCAACAACATGAAGACAGGGGCAGCATATAAGTCAATACCAGAAGCATTTATTGACTGATCTCAAAAGTGTTGGCTTACCAGGGTTGGTGGAGCCCTCAGTTTCATCTTTGCCTCGCAAAGCTAACTCAAACACTCCGCAAAACTTCACACACTGGATTAGCCGGCTGAGGATGTGGCGGTTCTTGCTAATGTCGTAGTAAATATATTTGTTATAGTGAATATGGAATATGATATGTTGAGTAAAATGTTGTGCTAAGATCTATTTAGGTCAGGAGCTGGTTATAAGTTCTGTTCCTATCCAATAACAATGGACAAAAGGGTCCTATCTTGTCAGCCTTGTCAGCAGGTGGCCAAGGACAACACCCACGCCATAGGCCTCTCAGTTCTTCCAACTCACGAGTTCTTGCTCTGAGGACACACACACACACACACACACAAACACACACACACACACATCATCACTGTTAAACACACACACACACACACACATCATCACTGTTAAACACACACACACACACACACACACACACAAAAATCCCCTCTCTTAGGCTGAACATTTGAAGACAGAGAACCCGACTCAGAGCCAATGCAACAGTGACAGTAGCCTGGAGGGGACCTCGCCCAACTCATCAGGACCAATCAGAAGATCAGAACTGCTAGATTCAACCTACTTCATTTATTGCATAAAATGTCTGCACACAATGTTTCGGGGCTCTCTTCAGATAATAATAATAATAATAATAATAATAATATGCCATTTAGCAGACGCTTTTATCCAAAGTGACTTACAGTCATGCGTGCATACATTTTTGTGTATGGGTGGTCCCGGGGATCGAACCCACTACCTTGGCGTTACAAGCGCCGTGCTCTACCAGCTGAGCTACAGAAAGTGGATACTCATGGATGCGCATCGCAATTGTAAAATGTCAACACAATTGGAGACACCACGTCATTTTTGGAGACATGTTATTGACAGTAAACTATTGTAGATGCGACTGCTAACTAAATAAAACATTTTAGCTGGCTAGCTAATCATCTTAGCTAAATGTGGGGCAAACAATTCAGTTATTTACCGTTAATTTGAGGGATTGGGGTGAAAGAAATCGAGTTACATAGTGATACTTTACGATATACTGTATTGACAATATCGCAATATTTTAGCGCTAGTTGGCTGTACCTGCACCAAAACACCATTATTGTTCCTTCATAGCTTGTTCTCAATCTTTTCACATTGGGAGCCAATTTGTTTTCAGCACTTTTATTTCCATGACTGATCAAAACTCGTTCTCATGGCTTTCTGATCCCTCTGCAACAGACATATGGTGCGCAATAAAATCACAGTATCGAATCGCAATACGTATAGAATCATGAGACTCGCAATGCATATATCTTATCGTGAGGTTCCTGGCAATTCCCAGCCCAAGTTCATTTGCCACAACAAATCTCTTCGCTAGCAAACGCGATGTCTTCTCCAAAACGGCAATGTGTCTCCAGCAATGTTTACTTTTTTGACGTTCTATGGCATCTCCACTTTCCAAGCATATATGACCACATGTAATATTTTGGTAAGTGATGCAAATAGTGAACTATGTAGGGCCAGGATGTAAAATATATGTAGCTGCAGCAATTTCTCTTATCTGATATGGTAAGTAATGGGGCTTAATGTATAGCTCCCTAAGAGTTTGACGAACGGGTCCGTGCACGCGATTCCAGATATCTTTACCTCTGAATAAACTGCCTTTATTATACCATATCCACCCTGTCCAAAGTCTCTACTTGGTCTCAGTTCTCCAGTAAACTTGTGATTATCAACACTAACCTCATCGTTGTGGCGGCGGACAGCTAGCCTGTATCCCTCATCCAGTTGAGTGGCAATGTTCTTTTTTCGTTAGTACCAATTTTTGGAAAATCCTCGGGTGTAGGACTTTCCGCCTTTAGTAGAAACCTGTTGAATTATTAAATTTGGTCTGGGAGGTCCTAATTGTTTCGTTGCCAATTTATCTTCATTTGTTCGCCGACAAAAAGGAACTTCTTTCAAAGACACAATCCGCTCTTTTCTTAGTTACGTTCATGGTTACGTTACGTATGACGAAAGCGCGTAAGTGCAAGCCCTCAGACACCCATAGAGATTGTATTGAAAGCTCTGAAATTTGAAAAAAATAGATTTTACATGGGAGTCTATGACAGACTTCTGGGCGATTTTCAACCTGACTGAAATCGCCCCAAAAGGGGGGGGAGCCATTTGAAGCACGACTTTAGCCTGATTGGACATTACAACACTGATAACTACTGTTGCCGTGATATAATTGATTAGAAAAAAAATCCCTTCCTTTTCCCGTTTGGCAGTGCGTCGCCCATATCGCCCTATTGAACACACCGCCCCTGCCTTCATGGTCGAATTGCTGCAAAGAAACGACTAATAAAGGACACCAATAATAAGAAGAGACTTGCTTGGGCCAAGAAACACGAGCAATGGACATTAGACCAGTGGAAATCTGTCCTTTGGTCTGATGAGTCCAAATTTGAGATATTTGGTTCCAACCTCGTGTCTTTGTGAGAGGCAAACTGGTGAACGGATGATCTCTGCATGTGTGGTTCCCACCTTGAAGCATGGAGGAGGAGGTGTGATGGTGTGGGGGTGCTTTGCTTGTGACACTGTCTGTTATTTATTTAGAATTCAAGACACACTTAACCAGCATGGCTACCACAGCATTCTGCAGCGATACGCCATCTGGTTTGTGCTTAGTGGGACTATCATTTGTTTTTCAACAGGAGAATGACCCAACACACCTCCAGGCTGTGTAAGGGCTATTTGGCCAAGAAGGAGAGTGATAGAGTGCTGCATCAGATGACCTGGCCTCCACAATCACCCGACCTCAACCCAATTGAGATGGTGTGGGATGAGTTGGACCGCAGAGTGAAGGAAAACCAGCCAACAAGTGCTCAGCATACGTGGGAACATATATTCTGATTTGTTTAACACTTTTTTGGTTACTACATAATTCCATATGTGTTATTTTATAGTTTTAATGTCTTCACTATTATTCTACAATGTAGAGCATTGTAAAAAGAAAGAAAAACCCTTGAATGAGTAGGTGTTCAAACTTTTGACTGGTACTGTATATTTTTTGTATTTTACCCCCTTTTCCTCCCCAATTTCAATCTTGTCTCATCGCTGCAACTCCCCCAACTGGCTCAGGAGAGGCGAAGGTCGAGTCATGCATCTTCCGCCCGCTTAACCCGGAAGCCAGTTGCACCAATGTGTCAGAGGAAACACTGTTCAACTGACGACCGAAGTCAGCCTGCAGGCGCCCGGCCCACCACAAGGAGTCACTAGAGCACAATGAGCCAAGTAAAGCCACCACGGCCAAACCCTCCCCTAACCCAGACGACGCTGGCCCAATTGTGCGCCGCCCTATGGGAGTCCCGGTCACGGCCAGTTGTGACACAGCCGAACCCAAGTCTGGAGTGACGCCTCAAGCACTGCGATGCAGTGCCTTAGACCACTGCGCCATTCGGGAGGCCAATTATGCTTTTTAATACCGGTCTCAGGTAACTATCCAGGCCATTGCGGCCAGTAACAAAATCTCTGTTGAGGAGGCAGAGAGGAGGTTTGAGAGGGGACCAATTTATCATGAAAGGTAAAAAGGTCTTAAAGGGGCAATCTGGGTACATGAATTGTTTTACTTTTAAAATAATGCCGCTCTGATCATCTCTCCTGTCAATCACACAGAATGAGTTTGAATCCAACTGACTTGTAAAATAAACCGTTTTATTTTTTCATTGTGTCATTGATTCTTGAAGGATGTAACTTGTAAATGCCTGATGAGCTTATTCAACTGTCTTACACCATCAGAACCCTAAATATAAACGTGTTTTACTCCAATATTTGTAAACAATGTAGTTGTAAATAAACACTGTATAGCTTCAAAACATGGTTAAAACTTTCATTTTGATCTCATGGATGAGCAGTCCTACGTCTGTGAATTTGAGAGTGGTTACATTTCTCCAGACCCATCCCTCAGCTGTTTACCAAAATAAGTGGCGAGGAGACCGCTTTGTTGTTGTTTGAATCCCAGATCGCCCCTTAAAATCAAGTTATGTACATTTATAAAACTCCCTAGGACAGCCCATTATCATTTATTTATTTCAAATCAAATTAAATTGTATTTTTCACATGCGCCGAATACAACAGGTGTAGATCTTACTGTGAAATGCTTGCTTACTTACAATATATATATTTTTTAAGTAACACAGTAAAAGTAACAATAATGAGGCTATATACATGGGGTACCGGTACCAAGTCAATGTGCTGGGGTACAGGTTAGTCAAGGTAATTGAGGTAATATGTACAGTTGAAGTCAGAAGATGACATACACTTCGGTTGGAGTCATTAAAACTCGTTTTTCAACCACTCCACAAATTTCTTGTTAACAAACTATAGTTTTGGCAAGTCGGTTAGGACATCTACTTTGTGCATGACACAAGTAATTTTTCCAACAATTGTTTACAGAGATTATTTCACTTATAATTCACTGTATCACAATTCCAGTGTGTCAGAAGTTTACATACAGTAAGTTGACTATGCCTTTAAACAGCTTGGAAAATTCCAGAAAATGATGTCATGGCTTTAGAAGCTTCTGATAGGCTAATTGACATCATTTGAGTCAATTGGAGGTGTACCTGTGGATGTATTTCAAGGCCTACCTTCAACCTCAGTGCCTCTTTGCTTGACATCATGGGAAAATCAAAATAAATCAGCCAAGACCTCAGAAAAATAATTTTAGACCTCCACAAGTCTGGTTCATCCTTGGGAGCAATTTCCAAACGCCTGAAGGTACCACGTTCATTTGTACAAACAATAGTACACAAGTATAAACACCATGGGACCACGCAGCCGTCATACCGCTCAGGAAGGAGACGCGTTATGTCTCCTAGAGATGAACGTACTTTGGTGTGAAAAGTGCAAATCAATCCCAGAACAACAGCAAAGGACCTTGTGAAGATGCTGGAGGAAACAGGTACAAAAGTATCTATATCCACAGTAAAACAAGTCCTATATCGACATAACCTGAAAGGCCGCTCAGCAAGGAAGAAGCCACTGCTCCAAAACCGCCATAAAAAAGCCAGACTATGGTTTGCAACTGCACATGGGGACAAAGATCTTACTTTTTGGAGAAATGTCCTCTGGTCTGATGAAACAAAAATAGAACTGTTTGGCCATAATAACCATTGTTATGTTTGGAGGAAAAAGGGGGGCACATGCAAGCCGAAGAACACCATCCCAACCGTGAAGCATGGGGGTGGCAGCATCATGCTGTGGTGGTGCTTTGCTGCAGGTGGGACTGGTGCACTTCACAAAATAGATGGCATCATGAGGATGTGAATATATTGAAGCAACATCTCAAGACATCAGTCAGGAAGTTAAAGCTTGGTCGCAAATTAGTCTTCTTATAAGTGTGTCCTGCTCCTTGAAAGTGGCATCTCTAGCCTTTAACTCGGTGCAGATGTTGCCTGTAATCCATGGCTTCTGTTTGGGAAATTCACTGTGGGGACGACGTCATCAATGCACTTATTGATGAAGCCGGGGACTGAGGTGGTATACTCCTCATTGCCATCAGATGAATCCCGAAACATATTCCAGTCTGTGCTAGCAAAAAATTCCTGTAGCTTAGCATCCGCGTCATCTGACCACTTCCGTATTGAGCGAGTCACTGGTACTTCCTGCTTGAGTTTTTGCTTGTAAGCAGGAATCAGGAGGATAGAATTATGGTCAGATTTGCCAAATGGAGAGCGAGTGAGAGCTTTGTGTGTGGAGTAAAGGTGGTCTAGAGTTTATTTTCCTCTGGTTGCACATGTGACATGCTGGTAGAAATTAGGTAAAACTGATTTAAATTTGGCTGCATTAATGTCCCCGGGCACTATATTCTATCGAAGTTCAAGAATTCAGTTTGATAACAGAGATGCAGAAGAAGAAGAAGGAGTACAAAGGAGAAGTGGAATGTCAGTTCAAAGTTGTAATAAATGCATTACTAAATGAGTCTGACTTCTCAGTTTTTTCATAATAATGAAATAACCACGTTACAGTTTGGCTTTACATAAACCGGCCAGTAGATGGCGATAGTATTGGTTTTAGTGAGCGATCACTTTGTGATTGCTATATATAAACCGTCCAGAAGATGGCGATAGTATTTGTTTTGGTACAGAGTTTCTAAACCCAGAGGCGCAACATTGCGAGACTTCCGGGAAGTTGGAAACTCTTGCGAAACAGACCAAGCAGGCTAGGGTTTCAGAAGTCAATGAGAGAAGTGAAAAATTAGTCCTTAGTTTTTCATTTTCTCATAATCTAAAGGCACAACCTAGATTAGAGCCTATAGGTTTCCATCCAATTGGAGACAGATTTTCATGCGAATATTCAAAAATCTGCATAAAAACAATAAGAGCATTTTCCCACCAGAGATGTGTTTCCATCAAATTGACTTGTTTCGGATAAAAGGCTGTGCGTGATGACTTCATGGGTTAAAAAATACAATTTAAATGGCTTTCCAGCGCATTTTCAACTCTACTGATGGTTTTGTCACAAAAAATTTTGCATTATATCGCGAATGTGCCCATTCTGGTCTTGTCATGTGCGCTCTAGCCAACAGCTCGCAGATACAGTGCAGGTATAGCCTACTACATGATGAGAGTATTATGGACAAAAGAGCGAGATTCTTTTGATTTGTCGGCAGCCATCATTAGCATGTCACCAGAAAACCCTCGATATTTCTTGGAAAGGAGCATAAAAGCTCATCACCATGCACTTTTACCACCCTGTGAAGTTCATCATAACTTATTTCATCTGTAGCCTAATAAACTGCATGATTTCTGGAGTTGTAGTGGGAGGAGCACACACTATATCATCGCATGACTCCAAGTTGATGGTTACTATAATATGCGCATAAAAGCGTTTCCACCGCCATTTCTCACATAATGAATTGTACCAACACAAAAAGATCCCACCTTGTCTATAGTGTTTTGTTTTGTCGACATTTGGAAAGTTTACCAACCAATTAGCTGTTTCCATCAGGCCTGTCATGACATTCTTTTATATGAAATGTACAATTATGGAGCGATTTCAATGCCAAAAGATCCCAGACTTTTCCATTTGTATCAGGATATTGAATTTGAATGTCATATTTTTGAATTTGTAATGCACAAAGGTAATCATTGAATTCATAAATTGAACTTGTATTTCATGATTTGAAACTGAATTGAATGAATATTGCATTCAGTTTTGAAATTACATTTCAATTTAATATTCAAGTTTAATATTGATATATTCCATTTCAATATGGTAGTTATTACATATTGTCACACCCTGGCTCTGGGGACTCTATATGTTGAGCCAGGGTGTGTAGATTCTATGTGTTGTTGTTCTATGTCGGGAATTTAGTTTTGTATTTCTATGTTGGCCAGAGTGGTTCCCAATCAGAGGCAACGAGTGTCAGCTGTTGCTGGTTGTCTCTGATTGGGAACCATATTTAAACAGTCTGTTTTCCCATAGTGTTTGTGGGATCTTGTTCCGTTTGGTTTGTTCCGTGTTGGTTGTGTTAAACCTAGGACTTCACGTGTCGTTATCGTTTGTTGTTTTGTTATTATTATCCCTAAAGATAATAAAATATGTTTGCTCATCACGCTGCGCCTTGGTCTACTCCGTTCAACGATCGTGACACATATCAAGTTTACAAACCATATTTTCAAGTTACCAGGACCAAGCAGCGTGTCCAGGAGCAGGCAGCCTGGACGTGGGAGCAGATAATGGACGGGCAGGGGTCCTGGACCTGGGAGGAAATCCAGGCCGGGATGGATCGCCGTCCATGGAAGGAGACGGTAGAGGCGCGACGGAGAGAGGAGCAACGGCGTCAACAGTGTCGTCGTCGGACGGACGAGAGGCAACCCAAAAAATTTTTTAGGGGGGGGCACACGGCATGGGCGACGGGGCAGCAGGAGGCAGCTACAGGGCGTATTAGGAGGTTAGGTGAGGAGGCCACCAGGTTAAGGGGGCTATTGGTGCAGAGGGAGCAGGAGTTTGTGGTGCAGAGGGTGGAGCTACTGGAGGCGATAAGGGAGAAGGTGAGAGTAGAGGCACGGCGAGAGGAACTGTGTAGGCAGCTGAGGGAGCGGAGGGTTATGACGAAACCCAGTCCCGCTCCTCACACCAAGCAAGTGGTGTGCGTCACCAGTCCGGTCCGGCCCGTTCCTGCTCCCCACACTAAGTTAATGGTGCGCGTCGCCAGCCCGGCCCGGCCTGTTCCTGCCCCTCGCACCAAGCCTACGGTGCGCATCGCCAGCCCGGCCCGGCCTGTTCCTGCTCCCCGCACCAAGCTAATGGTGCGCGTCGCCAGCCCGGCCCGGCCTGTTCCTGCCCCTCGCACCAAGTCTACGGTGCGCCTCGCCAGCCCGGCCCGGCCTGTTCCTGCTCCCCGCACCAAGCCAATGGTGCGCGTCGCCAGCCCGGCCTGTTCCTGCTCCCCGCACCAAGCTAATGGTGCGCGTCGCCAGCCCGGCCCGGCCTGTTCCTGCTCCCCGCACCAAGCTAACGGTGCGCGTCGCCAGCCCGGCCCGGCCTGTTCCTGCTCCCCGCACCAAGCTAACGGTGCGCGTCGCCAGCCCGGCCCGGCCCGGTCCTGCCACTCGCACCAAGCCTACGTTGCGCGTCGCCAGCCCGGCCCGGCCTGTTCCTGCCACTCGCACCAAGCCTACGGTGCGCGTCGCCAGCCCGGCCCGGCCTGTTCCTGCCACTCGCACCAAGCCTAGGGTGCGCGTCGCCAGCCCGGCCCGGCCTGTTCCTGCCACTCGCACCAAGCCTACGGTGCGCGTCGCCAGCCCGGCCCGGCCTGTTCCTGCCACTCGCACCAAGCCTAGGGTGCGCGTCGCCAGCCCGGCCCGGCCTGTTCCTGCCACTCGCACCAAGCCTACGGTGCGCGTCGCCAGCCCGGCCCGGCCTGTTCCTGCCACTCGCACCAAGCCTACGGTGCGCGTCGCCAGCCCGGCCCGGCCTATTCCTGCCACTCGCACCAAGCCAGGGGTGCGAGTCGTCAGCCCGGTACGGCCCGTTCCTGCTCCACGCACCAAGCCAGGGGTGCGCATTGTCAGCCCGGTACGGCCCGTTCCTGCTCCACGCACCAAGCCAGGGGTGCGCATCGTCAGCCCGGTCCGGCCCGTTGCTGCTCCACGCACCAAGCCAGGGGTGCGCATCGTCAGCCCGGTCCGGCCCGTTCCTGCTCCACGCACCAAGCCAGGGGTGCGCGTCGTCAGTCCGGCACAACCCGTGCCTGGGTCACCGGTGCCTGGTCAGGTACCGGTCAGCTGCTCCACACCGGAGCTTAAGCAATCCGCTCCTACGATGTCCAGTCCAGCTCCAGCCAGCGGGGCCAGACCGGACCAGGGGCGCTACGGGGGGATTATTGGAGGGTGGTGGGCAAGCCCAGCGCCGGAACCGCCTCCGAGGAGGAATGCCCACCCAGCCCTCCCCTGTTTTGTTTATGTTGAGGCGCGGTCGCAGTCCGCGCCTTTGGGGGGGGGGGTACTGTCACACCCTGGCTCTGGGGACTCTATATGTTGAGCCAGGGTGTGTAGATTCTATGTGTTGTTGTTCTATGTCGGGAATTTAGTTTTGTATTTCTATGTTGGCCAGAGTGGTTCCCAATCAGAGGCAACGAGTGTCAGCTGTTGCTGGTTGTCTCTGATTGGGAACCATATTTAAACAGTCTGTTTTCCCATAGTGTTTGTGGGATCTTGTTCCGTTTGGTTTGTTCCGTGTTGGTTGTGTTAAACCTAGGACTTCACGTGTCGTTATCGTTTGTTGTTTTGTTATTATTATCGCTAAAGATAATAAAATATGTTTGCTCATCACGCTGCGCCTTGGTCTACTCCGTTCAACGATCGTGACACATATCAAGTTTACAAACCATATTTTCAAGTTAATCAATGTTTCATATATTCAACTTGTCAGATGCATTCAGATTCAGTTTGAAATTCAGTTCTCTAAATACAGATTCAAAACCAGAGACAACATCCTGGTACTTTGCCAGCCAGGAAAGGTAGAGGAGAAGATAGAATCAAACGCTCACTCTGGTAAACAGAAACGTCTGGCGGTTTCTAAAGCCAATGTGACTTGTTGAATTTATTTCCTTCCTATGAATTTAGCTCTAGCATTTGAACCACTTTGGCTATGAGCTATTATGACCCTAATCCTGAAAGCTAAGACTCTTTGGAGCATGGACGTGCCTTCTGTTCTCCTCTATGATGATCACAAGCCACGGTATATAGTTGAAATGCCTTGTCATAGCCCTTCTATGGACAGACCTATTTAATCTTGCTTTTGTGACTGACTGGGTTCTAACCAGGTCTCCTGCATGTCACAAGACTGTGTTAGCCCACTTTTGGGTGTCAGGGAAAATTTATGGGATTAAAAAGTAGGAATGTAGTGGAGTAAAAGTAAAAGTTGTCAAAAATATAAATAGTAAAGTAAAGTACAGATACCCCAAAAAGGTACTTAAGTAATACTTTAAACTATTTTTACTTAAGTCATTTCCACCACTGACCTTAGGTAGCTAGCTAGATGACTACATCCTGAGTTGTGTAGCCTACGTCAAATACGGACTTTGCTTTCTATCTGCATAATGCCCAATTTCCACATAACACAATCATTTGGATAGCCAAGGTAGCTTCACCCTCATGTGGGTGCTAGTAAGCTAGCAAGCAGGCTAGGTAGCTAATTAGCACAGGCAGTCCACTCTGTCTTCCGTCTGTTTTTCCATAAACAAGCGCTGTAACATGGAAATATGGCCGTGTTGGAACCCTAACCCTATAAAGGTGTGTATCAATTTAACCTTTTTGTATTTATTATTATTTCTCCCCGATATGACACATAAGGTCCTTATGCTTCCAAAACCATACCGGTGCATGTTAATGTTCAGACCAATCGTCTCTGCTCTTAACAAAACTCTCCCCTACAGAAGATGCCTTCGTCCAATGACTCTTATGTGTAATGTAATGGAACTGAGAGTAATGGTCAAAGGCTAAGTCAGTGCTAGTAGAGGGGGGGATTATTTAAAGCACTCTTTGATGAGGTAGGGTTTCAAATGTTTTCGGAAGATGGGCAGGGACTCTTCTGTCCTAGCTTCTGGGGGAAGCTGGTTCCACCATTGGGGTGCCAGGACAGAGAAGAGCTTTGACTGGGCTGAGCGTAGGGGTCGGAGGGACAAGAGACCAGAGATGGCGGAACGGAGTAGTAGGGTTGGGGTGTAGGGTGACATCCTACGCTCCCGAACGGGGTGTGTCCTTCACTCCCGAGTGCCGAGCACTGCTGTCCAGCAGTCACTTAGAGGGAAGTAGCTAGATAGTGTCGCTAATATCAAGCCAGGGTGACAGCTAAAGCAAATGTATTGCTTTGTAGTCTGATAAAAACGGAATGATTCTGAACACTCACAAGTCCCAATTTCAAAAGACAAGTTTCAAATTCTTGCTGAAGTTTCTAGCCACAAGCATAAACTAGCTAGCTGGGGAAGGCTTATTAAACTGAATCCATTCATCCCCACTCAACTCTCGCTGCACTACATACACCATGGCTGCGTTCAGTAAGTTTTTACGTTCTGGAATGTTCAATTGAACAGAAATGGTGCTGTACTGAACAACCAGTTGAAAAACGGGGAGGGGGTGAGTTGTGAAACGCTGTCAGCATTGCCCTTTACATTTTTGGTGTTTTATGAGCATGGCCTTATTTCTATTACAGCATATTGGATGACTGGCATTCATATTCCATTCACCCAGCTCAATGTAGCATCGATAGGTTTAGGCTACTACATGATACTCATATTTTTCCTATACCCATCATGAGGTTGCTACAACCTAGCCTATGAATGAAAGTTTACAACAAAGGTGCACAGATCAAGAGAAATTAGAGTAATCAAGGTGACAGACAGTGTCATATTCAATACCGCTTTGCACACTCTTGCCTGCATCTAGCTGATCTAGGTTGTAATCTTTAGTCCAACAGTTGCAAACAAGAGTTTCTATTGGACAAATTCTGGTATGTTTATCCCCGTTTCGTTCCGTTTGCTTCCGTTCAAGAAACGTTTTTCTACAGAATCGGCGGAATGAATACACCCCTGATCACACGCAAACACAGAACTAGCTGCCATTTTGCTTGTTGTATATATAATTCCTTCTCGCATCTACGCTCTCTCCTCCTCTCACCTTTTCCCTTCACTTGTGGACTTCAGTGCACAATACAACAACTGTCTGTGATCAGGCAAAGAAAACGTTCCAAGCCAAACTTTCGTACCATAACCACTAACCGCTACACACAGCCTACATCACAGCCTACATTTCACCATATTAACGTCATAGTCAACATAGCTACTGTTGGGAATTTTTGGTTAACTACTCTGTCTCACTTAAGGGCAGACAACATAACAAACCAACTATATGAATTATGCATGTTGTAGAATGAAACGCCTATATGCCTTATATGCTTATGGATTAAGAACCAATTAAAGGGTTAAAACAGAGCCATGATGGAATGGCTCTATAAGTATTTTTCCATTACATATATTATAATATGCTTGAACATGGTAGAGACATTTCTTTAGTGCAAATGCTGTGCTTCTGAGAAAGGATGGTTCCCTCTAGCTCCCTGCAGCTGGTCTGGGTGTGTAGTCAAGGACATGGAATGGAGATAAACTTCAGGAACAGATAAGACCTGTATAGACCTATATTGTTTCTCGTTGCTTCAGAATAACCCAGTCACACGGTTAAAACAAAGAGCCTCAGAATGACCACAGGGGTTTCAGTTCATCCTAGACAAAGAGCCTCAGAGTAATCACAGTTTTTCAGTTCATCCTGTCTTGAACTATCTTCCAAGGGTGCAGCTGTGTGGAGATAGGAGTAGCAACGTAACTAGTGTTATCACTTGTTTGTGTGCTATGACCTGACACACATAGCCACATACACATAGTCACAAGAAGAAATCATAGTGGCTCAAGGTCCAGGGAGGATGGCTGTTAGGAATGTCTTAAATGTATATGGTTGAGAATGGGTTATGGACATGACATGTTTAAACCATGTTTAAGTATTGATTGATATGTTTTATAATGTGTTATGGGTTAGATGGGATGTTTTATGTGCAAATGTATTTGTGGCTGGAATACTGTGTGTGCAGATGGGGCCTATCTCTGAAACTGGTGAACTGGGACAGGCTGCAGGAGTGTGTGCACTCCCTAACCTCAAGGCTTCTCCTGACTGATAAGAGATGCCTCTGTTATATTTTGCATGAGAAAGATTGGTCCTGCCACTATTGGTTCCAAAATCTGACTACACAGGAGGAGGAGAAGTCAGAATTCGCCACTATCATAAATTAAGAGAGTGGGTGGAGTGGTCAAAAGATGGAGATTTGGAGACAGTGGTGGGGGAACCAACGAGGGAGGGATTAGGCAAAAAGTATGTAAAATGTGCAGGAATAGAACTGTATATAAACTGAGGACCAAGTGTTGGGAGTTTAGATGCTCTGCAGACCACCTCGGCTTTATCTAAATTGCAATAAAGTCTATCTTAATTCTACAAAAACTCTGCAAACACTTTGGTTTTTATTAAAAATAAGTACGATTTTCTATGACACTCCTTGAACTAACACATTAGTAAACCTGCTACAATCATGCAGTACAGTGTACAGCAAGCAGTTTAGCAGTTACACCGGCGGGCCCTGGTGGCAATAAATTAATAAAAACAAACGCTTACCTTGACTTGGAAAAGTTCCAGTGTTGGATAGCCATAGCCAGCTAGCTAACATTGCATCCCTCTTTGTTTGAACTAGGTGTTTAAGTAGGCTAAACTAGCTGGCTGCATTCGCCAGCTAAGTAAGAGAAAGTGAAAGTATGAAATATATATATAGTACGAAATACAGCTAGCTCGCTCTCTCTCGTCTGTCTTGATTCTCCTTAATTTTGGAAGAAGTGAATTTGTTCTAAACTGTTCAACTATTTTCTTTCTCTGTGAGTCAACTACTCACCACATTTTATGCACTGCAGTGCTAGCTAGCTGTAGCATATGCTGTCAGTACTAGATTAATTATGTTATCCTTTGATTGGGGTGTGGACAACATGTCAGTTCATGCTGCAAGAGCTCTGATAGGTTGGAGGATGTCCTCCGGAAGTTGTAATAATTACTGTGTAAGTCTATGGAAGGGGGTGAGAACCATGAGCGTCCTAGGTTTTGTATTGAAGTCAATGTACCCAGAGGACGACAGAAGCTAGCTGTCCTCCAGCTACACCATGCCCTTACAAAAATGTACCATGGTACTACTGTGGTACTTTCATTCATACCATGGTACTACAATGGTACTTTCACTTATACCATGGTATAGTCTGAATCATGGAAATGTACCATGGTTTTAGCCTTGATGTATGATGGTACTACCATGGTACTGCCATTGTACCTAAATATTACCATGGTATGGCATAATTTATACCATGGTATAGATCTGAATCATGGAAATGTAACATGGTTTTAGCTTTGAAGTATGATGGTAGTGCCATGCACCTAAATAACACCATGCTATTGCCTAATTTCTACCATGGTATAGATGTGGATCATGGAAATACCATGATTTTAACCTGCATTATACATTCTACCATGGTAACGCACAATTATGATAAATGGTACCAAAAATGAATGTATTAATTGTGCGTTACCATAGTACAATCAATGGCAGTAAAATGCAATGAATAAATAAACCCCCCAAGGTCAAAAGAGGTTGGTTGGTATTATATTGATGAATATATATACTAGTATGGGCAAGTTTCTGATAAAGTCAGAGGCAGGCTACTATTGTTGGTCCTTGTTTGTCTGTAACATCAAAGAAAAGGGGAAATAGTTGCTATGAAAAACGGGTAATACGTTCTGTATTAATAGTACAATTTTTTTCTCATGTTTGGGTACCCTGTGTTGCCAACCTGAAATGTGGGAGAATGTGAGATAAACACTAGATGACCAAAAGTATGTGGACACCTGCTTGTCGAACATTTCATTCCAAAAACCATGGGCATTAATATGTTGGTCCCCCTTTTGTGGCTATAACAACCTCCACTCTTCTGGGAAGGCTTTCCACTAGACGTTGGAACATTGCTGCGAGGACTTGATTCTATTCAGCCACAAGAGCATTAGTGAGGTCGGGCACTGATGTTGGACGATTAGGCCTGGCTTGCAGTCGGCGTTTCAATTCATCCCAAATGTGTTCGATGGGGTTGAGATCAGGGCTCTGTGCAGGCCAGTCAAGTTCTCCCACGCCAATCTTGACAAACCATTTCTGTATGGACCTCGCTTTGTGCACAGGGGCATGAAAGGGCCTTCCCCAAACTGTTGCCACAAATTTGGAAGCACATAATCATCTAGAATGTCATTGTATGCTGTAGCATTAAGATTTCCCTTCACTGGAACTAAGGGGCATAGCCCGAACCATTATTCATCCTCCACCAAACTTTACAGTTGGCACTATGCATTCGGGCAGGTAGCGTTCTCCTGGTATCCACCAAACCCAGATTTGTCCGGCGGAATGCCAGATGGTGAAGCGTGATTCATCACACCAGATAATGCATTTCCACTGCTCTAGAGTCCAATGGCGGCGAGCTTTACACCACTCCAGCCGACGCTTGGCATTGCGCATGGTGATCTTAGGCTTGTGTGCGGCTGCTCGGTCATGGAAACCCATTTAATGAAGCTCCCAACTAACAGTTATTGTGCTGACGTTGCTTCCAGAGGCAGTTTGGAACTCGGTAGTGAGTATTGCAACCGAGGACAGATGATTTGTACACGCTTCAGCACTCAGCGGTCCCGTTCTGTGAGCTTGTGGGCCTAGATGTTTCCACTCACAATAACAGCACTGACAGTTGACCTGGGCAGCTCTAGCAGGGCAGAAATTTGACTAACTGACTTGTTGGAACGGTGGCATGCTATTGACAGTGCCACCTTGAAAGTCACTGAGCTCTTCAGTAAGGCCATTCTACTGCCAATGTTTGTGCTATGGAGATTGCATGGCTGTGTGCTCAATTGTATACACCTGTCAGCAACGGGTGTGGCTGAAATAGCCAAATCCACAAACGTGAAGGGTGTCCACATACTTGTGTATATATAGTGTTTTGTAGCCTAATCTTTGGCATTTGTAATCATTTACCGTATTTATAGTCAAGGGGTGTTGCGCTTTTTTCGGCCCGCAGAGGGAGCCTCTAGTGGTTGCTTCACGCGTTCTCACTCTACAGTTGCTCTCGCGCTAGCCTGCCTAGTCGATGAGTCACTTGAATGAGAGCCAAGCCAAGAAAACTGAAGAGAGAAGCACCAGATAAAGTAAATATTTGAAACGTTATCATCACGGTGGGCGAGTTATAAAGCGAGTTATAAAGCATATGATATGAAACATCAAGTTAAGTGGAGTGTAATGATATAATTGTTGTCATTTTTTGATAATGTTTTGATAGTTTAATTAATAAAAGTCCGTTAGCATAGAAGCTAACGTCGGCTAAAGTTAGCTCCAGTCAAGCTAGCCTGTCGTAGTCATGGTGACAGGTCCAATGAACGTTCACACGGTGTAAACAAAGGGAAACATTGTAACTTGCTGTTTTTAGGGGTATGTTGAGAACGATCATTAAGATGATAATTAATAACTTTTTACAAATTGTTTTTTTAGTATGTTGGCTATTTAGAATTGTATAAGTCAGTTGAATGAGAGAGCCAACTGAAAACTGTATTGAAGAGAGATGCACCAGATAGTCCCGTGTAGCTCAGTTGGTAGAGCATGGCGTTTGCAACGCCAGGGTTGTGGGTTCGTTTCCCACGGGGGACCATTATGAAAAAATATATATATGCACTCACTAACTGTAAGTCGCTCTGGATAAGAGCGTCTGCTAAATGACTAAAATGTAATAAACTATAGCTATTTCAAAGTTTCAGACTCTCTTCATTCTTCTCACCATACCCTATCCAGGTCCCAAGGTTTAAGAGGGTAGACTACACTACTAGACCATGTGTGTTGTGGTTTTTCACTATAAACTAAAGGGGTTTAAGAGGGTACTGGGCCTATGCATTGCCATTACAGAGCGAGTAGTCAATGTTGCATTATGTGAGTACCATAAATTACTATGTTTTTGGTCACTTTACCCCAGAAATGGTGGAACACAGACCATCATAATATATTGTAAACTACCATGCTTTCATGTTTCACTACATGCTGCTAGTACAAAACCATGGTATTTTTTTATTTATTGTACTACCATGGTTCATTTGTGTACCATGGTAGCTAGTACAATTAAAAATATATGTTTTTTTGGTCACTACCATGGCAGGAAAATACAATGGTATTTGGACCAGTACCATGGTATTTTCCTGCCATGGTAGTTGACCAAAAAAACATTATATATTTTTTCATTGTACTACCATGGTACATTTTTGTAAGGGTGATGCTACCCTACAGAGTGCTGTTGAGGCTACTGTAGACCTTCAAAACAGTGTGTTTTAATCAATTATTTGGTGACATGTAAATATATTTAGTATAGTTTTATCTAAAAGGATAACTTTTTTAATGTTTCACTATTTGTATTCTTCTGAAATTCACTGAGGAGGATGGTCCTCCCCTTCCTCCTCTGAGGAGCCCCCACTGGACTGTCAATATAATGTGAAAATGGTGCATTTCTAAATTTAGTAGAAAAATATAAACCTGATGACATCATCAAAAGTTAAAACATTTTTAAAACAGTGATTTTCAAACACTATGAGATTAACAGTGATGTGGGGAGCAAGAAAATACCCTCCTTTCCGCTAGCAACTCCTTGCAGGTTTTGAAAATCACTGTTTTTAAAAACTTTTAATCCGACCCTGTGATGTCACAAAGAAGCACATTAGGACCTTATATTTTTAACCACAGATCATATAAACGCGCTGTTTTCACATATGTAGACTGGTTTGGTGCTGGAGATGTTGCATATAAGGTTGAAAAGTGGAAGCAATTTCCCTTTAAACCAAGTCGATTATTTTTCTTCCCTCCTCTCCGATAGAGGGGGAACTTTGGGGTTTGGGTTGGTGTTTGTTTTTTTGTAGACTGCATTCTGAACTCGGGAGGAGGGATTCTTCGTGTATATTCAACAAAATAACTGCTAGCTACCTCGAAAAACGACTGCCTAAATTCACATTTAGCCAAGATTTGAAAGTAGCTACACGCATTTGGCTCCTTTTCAAATTGGTAAAATAATATCAGGGTATATAGCTAATCAGTCGTCGTCTGGCTGGACCTTTGTGGAGCAAGGTGCTTCTGAATAGCTAGCTAGCTAACGTTAGCTAGGATTCAAAAGAACAACTGGTAGCTAGCTTGCTGGCTAGCTAGAAAGCCGGGGGAATCAGCACAGCAGCACCACGGGGAGCCGGGGCCCGAGAGGGAGCCTTCCAGGCCCGCAGCTTGATGTACCCTGCCTGCCTCGCCCCAGCAGCCCACAATGGGGGAGACCAAAGTCATATATCACCTCGACGACCAGGAAACACCCTACCTGGTCAAATTGCCAGTGCCCGCTGACAGGGTCACACTTGCGGACTTCAAAAATGTTCTGAAGAAACCTAACTACAAGTTCTTCTTCAAATCTATGGATGACGATTTTGGGTGAGCATTATTAGCAAGCAGCGTATTATGGTAGTTATCTACTGCTAGTTATTCTTTCAGTCAAAACGACAGATTAAATAATCATAATATTTTTCAAAACTGTTAGCCAACTAATCAACGTCTCAATGTTCATCATCATGAATGATGATCATGGCTTGAGTTTGTTATTCCTTTGTTTAGCGTTATTCGTCTCTGTTCTATTACTTTTTTTGGTTGTCACTAACGTTAGTTGGCTACAACAGCAACAAAGTTAGGTCTGGCACAATTAACGTTATTGCATAATCGTGTAACCGACAATTATGGGCAATAACCATGAACAAAATAATATAGTCTTCGTAATCGTTTTAATACATTTATTTTAGGAGGGGATGGGTTGAACGTTATTTTCCAATAGGAGTTTATTATTTTTAGATCATTTTAGGAGTAGAACTGCAGGCAAGGAGAAACTAATTTCCAAAAGTTCCCAGTGGTCAAAGCCATTCATTTTCGAGACAGGGCTGTCATTAAAGCCGAGTTGTATTTTTAAAGATGCATTACAACAAGCTCTAAACATTTTGGAATAAATATGATCATTATGACAATAACCGTAACCCACAATTCCATAATAGTCACAGCCCTACATAAAGTAAAAATTGGCAATATCGTGAAATCAGTATGGGGCAAAGGAGATTACGAATATGATCAGCACCTCTCTGCCCAGAAAACTACCATTCAAGCTACCATTCACCAGCTCTGCAAGCATTATGTCAAAATACATTCTTTACTCAACAAATATGGCAGCAACTATCTTCATTTACTGCCTTACTTCCAAAAAATGTATAAATAAACATTTACAAGCAACCAAAACATTTATGTATTGTTTTTTACCAGAAGAGGTGCATATTTTCAATCTACTGATGATGCATGCAACTTAAACATTTGCACATAGTTCTTACATAGTTCGTTATTAATAAAACCTCACAATGAGTATGTTTACATGCACAGTAATAATTTCATATTGAACTGATTATGGCAATCAGCCGGTTATGCAATAGTCCTGTAAACACCTTACTCTGCTTATCTTAAAACCCATTGCAGTCTAAGGGGAGGGGGGTTCTACTAAGGTATATGGATTTGTTTTAAGGTCATACTAAGGATAATTTAGCTATTTGATTTAGAATTTTAAGACCCCTTGAAGTATAATAAAAATATATATATATATTTATATATATATACATACACACAGTGGGGGAAAAAAGTATTAAGACAGCCACCAATTGTGCAAGTTCTCCCACTTAAAAAGATGAGAGGCCTGTAATTTTCATCATAGATACACGTCAACTATGACAGACAAAATGAGGGGGGAAAAAATCCAGAAAATCACATTGTAGGATTTTTTATGAATTTATTTGCAAATTATGGTGGAAAATAAGTATTTGGTCAATAACAAAAGTTTCTCAATACTTTGTTATATACCCTTTGTTGGCAATGACACAGGTCAAATGTTTTCTGTAAGTCTTCACAAGGTTTTCACACACTGTTGCTGGTTTCACACACCATGCAGATCTCCTCTAGAGCAGTGATGTTTTGGGGCTGTCGCTGGGCAACACAGACTTTCAACTCCCTCCAAAGATTTTCTATGGGGTTGAGATCTGGAGACTGGCTAGGCCACTCCAGGACCTTGAAATGCTTCTTACGAAGCCACTCCTTCGTTGCCCGGGCGGTGTGTTTGGGATCATTGTCATGCTGAAAGACCCAGCCATGTTTCATCTTCAATGCCCTTGCTGATGGAAGGAGGTTTTCACTCAAAATCTCACGATACATGGCCCCATTCATTCTTTCCTTTACACGGATCAGTCGTCCTGGTCCCTTTGCAGAAAAACAGCCCCAAAGCATGATGTTTCCACCCCCATGCTTCACAGTAGGTATGGTGTTCTTTGGATGCAACTCAGCATTCTTTGTCGTGTTTGGAGGACAAAGAATGCTGAGTTGAGTTTTTACCAAAAAAGTTATATTTTGGTTTCATCTGACCATATGACATTCTCCCAATCCTCTTCTGGATCATCCAAATGCACTCTAGCAAACTTCAGACGGGCCTGGACATGTACTGGCTTAAGCAGGGGGACACGTCTGGCACTGCAGGATTTGAGTCCCTGGCGGCGTAGTGTGTTACTGATAGGCTTTGTTACTTTGGTCCCAGCTCTCTGCAGGTCATTCACTAGGTCCCCCCGTGTGGTTCTGGGATTTTTGCTCACCGTTCTTGTGATCATTTTGACCCCACAGGGTGAGATCTTGCGTGGAGCCCCAGATCGAGGGAGATTATCAGTGGTCTTGTATGTCTTCCATTTCCTAATAATTGCTCCCACAGTTGATTTCTTCAAACCAAGCTGCTTACCTATTGCAGATTCAGTCATTCCAGCCTGGTGCAGGTCTACAATTTTGTTTCTGGTGTCCTTTGACAGCTCTTTGGTCTTGGCCATAGTGGAGTTTGGAGTGTGACTGTTTGAGGTTGTGGACAGGTGTATTTTATACTGATAACAAGTTAAAACAGGTGCCATTAATACAGGTAACGAGTGGAGGACAGAGGAGCCTCTTAAAGAAGAAGTTACAGGTCTGTGAGAGCCAGAAATCTTGCTTGTTTTTAGGTGACCAAATACTTATTTTCCACCATAATTTGCAAATAAATTCATTAAAAATCCTACAATGTGATTTTCTGGATTTTTTTTCTCAATTTGTCTGTCATAGTTGACGTGATGAAAATTACAGGCCTCTCTCACCTTTTTAAGTGGGAGAACTTGCACAATTGGTGGCTGACTAAATACTTTTTTTCCCCACTGTATATTTATTTGATAACTTTTATTTGGCCTTACTGCGATTAGCACATACAAACGCATTGATTAACAGATTCACTACATTGGACAACAGATAGTCCCCCCCAAAAAAAAATCTAAAGGAAGTTTGTTCTGAAGTGTCTGTCCTGTATCTGAGAGATATAAGAAAGATCAGGAAACTAAATTAGTACATGATTTCATATGTGTTATTTCATAGTTTTGATGTCTTCACTATTATTCTACAATGTAGAAAATAATAAAAAAATAAAGAAAAACCCTTGAATGAGTAGGTGTTCTAAAACTTTTGACTGGTAGTGTATACTTCCATTCATTTTTTCAACTGGTACCAGGGGACCTTCAGATGAGTCTTGTGAGGCCCATGGGCGTCCTAGAGCAAAACAAAACTCCACGGAGGGTGTGTTCCATTAGTGTGTAGCCCAAACTGTTCGGACTCTACAGACAGAAGTTGGCAGATCGGCTGTACCGAATTCAGATGAGTCCCAAGACGCTTGTGGGGGTCGTAGAGCAAAACGGAAAACACCATGGTGTTCGTGAGCGTCTCATTTCTCCATAGATGTGTAGGCCAAACCGTTTGGACGCTACAGCTGATTTTGTGAGAAGACCGATTTTCGGGATGTCTCATGGTCTGACAAACACCGCTCTAGCACCTTTCACCGCAGATGTGGAAGTGCGACATCGGCGGATGTGGTGGATTGAGACGCATCCAATGCAAAAAAACAGATATCTCTAGCTTAAACTGACAGATTTTTATGGAGATTTTTGTATTATGCTAATTAATTTTGCACGGGGCGCAGACATCAACTCTAGAGGGCTAATCGGCGTAAGGTCAAAATCTAAGTAAGCATATGTCGATTAAAACACCTGGTCTGAGCAATCTTAAAAATTATTAAGACATGTAAACGCCTTAATCGGCGTTCCAGCTGTGTATTTGATCTGCGCATGTGCTAGCACCAGCCGAGCGAGCCTCCCTCTTTAGCGTGAGTGAAGTAAGTTTGAAACAACCGAATGTATGTGTCTTAGAAGTAGATTTCACATTTAAACTTTGTCTGAACTCTGAATCAAATATGCTTCCCAAAAATAACATGGTTGCTGTGGTAAAACGTTTATTATGATTGGCGATTTTCTTCATTGATCACAGTGCCTTCCGGTTGCCTGATTTCAGATGTCCATGTAAATAGGATTATTAGGTAAATCGTTCTTCTTGCAAAGCATGTACATGTTTTAATCGAACTATTATATTAATCTAACTATCCACAATAATAATATAACCGTACTCAATACGGTGCAGAGCGTTACATTGTGGTCCTCTGTAGCTCAATTGGTAGAGCATAGCGCTTGTAACGCCAGGGTAGTGGGTTCGATCCCCGGGACCACCCATACGTAAAAATGTATGCACACATGACTGTAAGTCGCTTTGGATAATAGCGTCTGCTAAATGGCTTATTATTATTATTATTATTATTAAACTTGAATGATTCTCATTGCGATACGGTTCTAAAAACATAAAGCCCTTTACTTTCATATCACATCTAAATTATTTTGCAAATGCAAAATACACACTTTACAGTGTTTTAACCCTATAAAGGTGTGCATCAATTTAATGTTTTGTTGTTTTTGATATTAAAGATAAGGTCGTTATGCTTCCAAAACCGTACCGCAAGTGATGCATGTTAATGTTCAGACCGAGCGTCTGGCTCTTAACAAAATTCCCCGTAATGAAGATGCCATCGTCCAATGACTCTTATGATGACTCTTATGTGTAATGTAATGGAACTGAGAGTCATGGTCAAGGGTTAGTCAGAACTAGCTCCACATTTCCGATTATTCTACATTTAGCTCTATCAGAGTTATACAGCAAGTAACTGCATGCTTTTCATGACAGGTAAACATAAATTGATCAGGTAATTTCATATATGTGAAGGTAATGTTAGCCTATCCATTTGGCATGTAGCTAGCTAGCTAAGCAAACAATGTGTAATTTAGCTTGCTTCATCAGAGATTAGGTTTTTTGGAAAGCGCTTGACATTGTCAAGTCCTCGTCCTGGTAAAGTTGTCAGTCGGACTTCTGTCATCACCACTGATTGAGTGTACAAAACATTAGGAACACTTTGCTAATAGGCTTGGAATGTATACAGTTTATACCAGGGTATTTGTAAATAGCTACGGGATGGTTTTTCAATACCGTTTAAACAATTTCTTTGAAGTTTTTTAATACATTAATATTTGTAGCTACTTTTTAAGTAAAAACCTGCAGTCAACTTGTGCAATACGTTAGGAGATAAAACCAGATTGCGTTGTTCATTTCACCTGTCACATTAATTACATAATGAAGATTACTGTAGTTCCCCAGAACAGTTGAGCCAGTCACGTGTTTGTTTGTAAATAGCACAACGGGAGAAAGCGGGAGCAGGTGTGTCCAGCTGTGTATTGACAGTGGTCACGTTTTATATTGAAAGTCAATACTTTTTTTTGCTTCAATACAAATTAGCGTTTTTAAGCCTTTAATTGAGACATTGATTGTGTATGTGTGCCATTCAGAGAGAGGTACGTATGGTAGTAGGTGCCAGGCGCACCGGTTTGTGTCAAGAACTGCAACGCTGCTGGGTTTTTCATGCTCAACAGCATACTGTGTGTATCAAGAATGGTCCGTCACCCAAAGGACATCCAGCCAACTTGATACAACTGTGGGAAGCATTGGAGTCAACATGGGTCAGCATCCCTGTGGAACGCTTTCGACACCTTGTAGAGTCCATGCCCTGACCAATTGAAGCTGTTCTGAGGGCAGTTTAAGCTAGAGGTACCGCATCTGTTTTTTGCATTGGATCAGTCTCAATCCACCGCATCCGCCGATGTACAGTGCCATGAAAAAGTATTTTCCCCTTTCTGATTTCTTTTCTGTTTTTGTATATTTTTGATACTGAATGTTATCAGATCTTCAACCAAAACCTAATATTATATAAAGGGAAGCTGAGTTTACAAATAACAAAACAAATATATACTTATTTTATTTATTTAATTAACAAAATTATGCAACACCCAATTCCCCTCTGTGAAAAAGTAATTGCCCCCTTACACTCAATAACTGTAAATAAATCTTCAGTCATCCAAAAGTTATACTTAAATCCGAACTGGTTCTCAAGCAAATTAGTAAGATTGTCTCACCCACTGTTCAAGAAAGGCCTTTTTCCCTTTATTCAGATTACAACCTCTCACTTTCAGTTATTTGAAAAGGAAATAATCTCCCAAATGTCACTATTTCTAAAACAAGCCATAGAAAGTTGGTTACAATTTCAATTTAATCCTCCAGAAACGACAGAACAAATAATGCAACAAATATTGTGGTTAAATTCAAATATACTAATTGACAAAAAACCTATATTTATTGACAGAATGTTTAAAAAAGGTATAATCTTCGTAAATGATATCATCGGTAGGACTGGTGGAGTTATGTTGCACATGCAGCTAATAAAAACATATGGAAATGTCTGCTCTACCCAAAATTACAACCAAATAATTGCAGCCATACCGCAAAAGTGGAAGAGGAAAGTTGAAGGGGGAGAAAGTAAGGAACTTGTCTGTCGGCCTTGCATTAAAGAACATAATTGGTTAAGGAAAACTGTGATAAATAAAAAAGTATATCAGTTTCACTTAAGGACCAAAGGATTGACAGCAGTCCCATATAGATTGCAAAATAGTTGGGAAGAGATCTTTGACGTACCGATCCCATGGCATAGTGTTTATGAACTGACACGCAAAACGACACCGGATTCAAAAATTAGAATCTTTCAATTTAAATTATTATATAAAATTCTTGCTACCAATAGAATGTTATTTATATGGGGGATACAATCTTCCCAGCTCTGCAGATTTTGCTGTGAAGAGATAGAATCATTAGATCATTTGTTTTGGTTCTGTCCATTTGTAGCTTGTTTTTGGACACAGGTCCAGGAATGGCTAAAGGATTGCAATATTTACCTGGAACTAACCTTGCAGATAGCATTACTGGGTGATCTGAAAAGTCATAGTCAATCAATCAATAATATAATAATACTTTTAGCAAAAATGTTTATTTTTAATTCACAATCTGTAGAAGCAATGAGAATAGAAAGGTTCAGAACTTTTGTAAAACATCACAGTATGGTTGAAATATATATGGCAAATAGAAATCCTATATGGATGGTGTTAAGAGATAGATGGGAGGTATTGAATAGAGTTGAAGGATGGGACTAATAACAAATAACAACAAATAATAACAAAGATAGCTAATAATGTAAGCATACTGTGTCCATAATAAGTATATAGGTTGTATGTTGGGAGCTTTTGGGAAGGAGCACAGTTAGAAAGATATGGCATTTAGAGGCAAACCGGATGGACATCATGAAGATGATCGGAGAGGTTGAGAGTAGAAGAAGTTCAGGAGAAAAAAAATAAATAGATGTGTATGTGTATATGTATGTATGTATATATATATATATATATATATATATATATATATATATATAGAATTATTGTAAAATTAACTCTGTCCATAAGGTGTAGATAGTGAGTATGGACCGGAAGTAGAGGCCTGGGCGTTGTTGTTCACTAATTTACTCCAAGTAGGGAAAGGATGGTGGGGTTGAAAAGTAATAAAGGGGAATATATATATATATAAAAAATATAAATAAAATATGGGGGATTGGAAGTGATGCAGACAATTACATTGATAGAAGATACAATCTATCTGCAATATTAAGCTGATCCTACCCCAAAAAAAAAAAAAAATATATAATAATAATAATAATAATAATTATGCAACACCCAATTCCCCTCTGTGAAAAAGTAATTGCCCCCTTACACTCAATAACTGGTTGTGCCACCTTTAGCTGCAATGACTGCAACCAAATGCTTCTTGTAGTTGTTGGTCAGTCTCTCACACGCTGTGGAGGAATTTTGGCCCACTCTTGCATGCAGAACTGCTTTAACTCAGTGACGTTTGTGGGTTTTCAAGCATGAACTGCTCATTTCAAGTCCTGCCACAACATCTCAATTGGGATTAGATCTGGACTCTGACAAGGCCATTCCAAAATGTCAAGTTCATTGCTTTTTAACCATTTTCATGTAGATTTGATTGTGTGTTTTGGATCATTGTCTTGCTGCATGACCCAGCTGCGCTTCAGCTCACACACGGATGGCCTGACATTCTCCTGTAGAATTCTCTGATACAGAGCAGAATTCATGGTTCCTTCTATTAAGGCAATTCATCCAGGTCCTGAGGCAGCAAAGCTTCCCCAAACCATCACACCACCACCACCATGCTTGATCGTTGGTATGAGGTTTTTACTGTGGAATGCAGTGTTTGGTTTTCGCCAGACATAATGGGACCCATCTCGTCTATAAAGTTCATTCAAGTTTGCCAAAAAGCACCTGGAAGATCGTCAAGACGCTTGGAAGAATGTTCTATGGACAGATGAGTCAATAGTATACCATTTTGGATGACTTGCTTTCATTCAGCCACAAGAGCATTAGTGAGGTTGGGCACTGATGTTGGGTGATTAGTTGTTTGATGGGGTTGAGGTCAGGGCTCTGTGTAGGCCAGTCAAGTTCTTCCACACCGATCTCGAAAAACCATTTCTGTATGGACATTGCTTTGTGCACAGGGGCATTGTCATGCTGAAACAGGAAAGGGCATTCCCCAAACTGTTGCCACAAAGTTGGAAGCACAGAATCGTTTAGAATGTCATTGTATGCTGTAGCATTAAGATTTCCCTTCACTCGAACTAAGGGGCCTAGCCCGAACCATGAAAAACAGCCCCAGACCATTATTCCTCCTCCACCAAACTTTACAGTTGGCACTATGCATTCGGACAGGTAGCATTTTCCTGGCATCCGCCAAATCCAGATTCGTCCGTCAGATGGTCAAGCGTGATTCATCACTCCAGAGAACGCGGTTCCACTGCTCCAAGAGTCCAATGACTGCAAGCTTTACACCACTCAAGCCGACGCTTGGCATGGCGCATGGTGATCTTAGGCTTGTGTGCGGCTGCTCGGCCATGGAAACCCATTTCATGAAGCTCCCGACGAACAGTTCTTGTGCTGACGTTACTTCCAGGCAGTTTGACATACTTTATATCTGTGTTTTTTTATCAAATTTTTGGGATTGGCTGCAACGATTTAGCAGGGGTGTGAATACAGGGGAAACACTATAAAAACATTTGCGAAAGTTAGAAAAGTCTAATTTCAACCACAACTCCTGCAGCCTTGTTAGCATGCTCAAGCGTACTTGCTCGAGTTGAGGACTCACAGGACGGTAAAAACCTGTTAGTCTGTTTGACGTGTATTATATTAGATTATGCTGTGGCTTTTTTACAGAACGTTGCCAGCCGTACTTACAAAAAAAAAGTGTAGACCGGCAAGCTTCTGAAAGTGAGAAATGCAGTATACAGCTGGCGTGGTTGTAGTTAATGTGTGTCGTTCTAATGAAACAGTTGTAACCTTTCAGCTTCTTGCTTCTACATAGCTGTCAAATACGTTGAAAACCGGCATATGGTAAGTCAATTCACATGGCATCGACATTTAATCAAGTTTAAACTTGTGTTTGACACGTGCATTAGGGAGAAGGGACCACGATAATGGTCTCCTCTCTCTTGCTGTTGTTATCAAAAAGGAATGCAGACTGGTTGGACACAACGGTCGGTCACTTACTCTGGAATGCCTTGTTTTTCACTGGCTGGTTTACGGGCCAACCCTTACGCATGAAACATGTCTGAAATGGAAAAGGAACCTCTAGTCTCAAAATGAGTCCATCTCCCATTCCATCACAGAAAATGTCTTCACTTTTTGGAGTGAACAATCACTTTAACACCAGGAAGGTGCTTTAGATATATTGTGTCCTTTCAGATAAAGGCTTTGGGTGTTTCAAAATACGGTAGGCTATATATAAGAGCCATGTCAGAAATGGGTTACCTCAGTGTTGACCACCTTTGTTGAGTGAAACTCTTCAATGATCTGTTTTGGAGAATGGTTTAAGGCAGCCGCAAGCTTCCCAGCCGAAGCATTTTGTGTTATTTTTTGTTCGTTTTGGTCTTCGGCAAGGGTTTTTTCGGTTCATGCTCACATTTTTTCTTGAGGCAAGCCGAAGGCAGTAGTCGAAGTCGTAGCCCCGGTGATTGGTCAACATTAGGGATTCTTCAATTAAGTGTTTGTTGTCATTCAACAAGAGACTAATCGTTTATGCAACATTTTTTCACACAGAAATACTGCTCCAAACATCTTAGTTAGATGTCAAATTGTGCGACTAAGATTTCTTGAGTTATCTTAGATTAATTCTGACTATTTTGAGGAAGTGTCTCAAAATGGGCAAACAGTACTATTGCCACTTTTCTTGTTTTTCAAGCAAAGGTCTTTTAAGGGAGTATGCGAGCACACTGGTTTGGTTCGCCTAGCCGAGTTTAGCTAGGCGCAGCCGAACTGAAGCATGCTGACGCCTTTAGGCCTAGCTGTCTATCAAGACAGTGGAGAACTCCAAAGTACTTTGCCAGATTGAGGGTCAGGATTGAGTGGTTCATATATTTGATTTCAAACCGGTCTGCAAATGGCACTGAAGTGCTCTGACATCGGGTTAGATTTGAATTTGAGACTGCATGTTTGTTTGTTCTGTTGTGTTGAACCTCCACACACACACACATTGTTGTTTAATATAAAATCTTATACTGAACAAAAATATAAACGCAACAATTTCAAAGATTTTAATGAGTTACAGTTCATATAAGGAAATCGGTCAATTGAAATCAATTCATTAGGCCCTAATCTATGGATTTCACATGACTGGGAATACAGATATGCATCTGTTGGTCACAGATAACGTTAAAAAAAGGATAGGGCCGTGGATCAGAACCAGAAAGCCAGTCAGTATCTGTGACCACCATTTGCCTCATGCAGCGCGACACATCTCCTTCGCATAGAGTTGATCAGGCTGTTGATTGTGGAATGTTGTCCCATTCCTCTTCAATGGCTGTGCGAAGTTGCTGGATATTGGTAGGAACTGGAACACGCTGTCGTACATGTCAATCCAGAGCATCCTAAACATGCTCAATGTGCGACATGTCTGGTAAGTATGCAGGCCATGGAAGAACTGGGACATTTTCAGCTTCCAGGAATTGTGTACAGAACCTTGCATCATGGGGCTGTGCATTATCATGCTGAAACATGAGGTGATGGCGGTGGATGAATGGCACAACAATGGTCCTCAGGATCTCGTCACTATATCTCTGTGCATTCATATTGCCATCGATAAAATGCAATTATGTTCGTAGTTTATGCCTGCCCATACCATAACCCCACCGCGACCATGGGGCACTCTGTTCACAACGTTGACATCAGCAAACCGCTCGCCCACACAACGCCATGCACGCTGTCTGCCATTTGCCCGTACAGTTGAAACCGGGATTCATCCGTGAAGAGCACACTTCTCTAGAGTTCCATTGGCCATTGAAGGTGAGCATTTGCCCACTGAAGTCGGTTATGACGGTCAGGTCAATACCCTGGTGAGGACAACGAGCACGCAGATGAGCTTCCCTGAGACGTTTCTGACAGTTTGTGCAGAAATTATTTGGTTGTGCAAACCCACAGTTTCATCAGCTGTCTGGGTGGCTGGTCTCAGACAATCCCGCAGGTGAGGAAGCCAGATGTGGAGGTCCTGGGCTGGCGTGGTTACATGTGGTCTGCGGTTGTGAGGCCGGTTGGACATACTCCCAAATTCTCTAAAACGACTTTGGAGGCGGCTTATGGTAGAGAAATTAACATTCAATTATCTGGCAACAGCTCTGGTGGATAGTCCTACAGTCAGCATACCAATTGCACGCTCCCTCAACTTGAGACGTCTTTGGCATTGTGTTGTGTGACACAAATGCACATTTTTAGAGTGGCCTTTTAATGTCCCCAGCACAAGGTGCACCTGTGTATTGATCATGCTGTTTAATCAGCTTCTTGATATGCCACACCTGTCAGGTGGATGGACTATCTTGGCAAAGGAGAAATGCCCACTAACAGGGCTTTTTGTGTATTTGGAAAGTTTTTGGGATCTTTTATTTCAGCTCATGAAACATTGGACCAACACTTTACATGTTGTGTTTATATTTTTGTTCAGTGTAGTAACTGAACTAGCTAGCACAGAAATGTAACAAATGAGAGCGCAAAAGCCAGAAACATTAGGCCAATATGTTTTTACCATCAGACTAATTATTAGAATGTCCTTGTCTTTGTGGGATTGGTCAAAGCAGGGTTTTTCTATTGTTGGGACCGGGAGTGTTTCTAAGTGTTTTTGCATTCCTTACCAGCATTTGTGTACACATGGTGAGTCAATGTTGTTCTCTCTTTCCCTTGCAGGGTAGTGAAAGAAGAGATATCTGATGACAATGCCAAACTCCCTTGTTTTAATGGCCGTGTGGTATCTTGGGTAAGCACACACACACACACACACACACACTCACACACACACACACACTTCATCTTTGTCTTAAGTCTTTGTCAATGACACCCATCTGTTGGGGCTGCTATTGACCCCAAACATCACTCTGTCCCTAGAGAGAAGCCCCACCCATCTGTCTGATAATATCATTACTACATAATGATGTTAGGAATAACAGTGGCACACACAAACACACATGGAACATGCGCACACACGTACACACACACACACACACACACACACAAAGAGTTTCTCTCACGCTCTCTTATCTCGTCAATCTTTCTAACTCTCTTACAAATACAGTAGTTATTTATGTATCTATAAAACTCCTACATTTCTCAGCTCACACACAGACCAATGATCCCCTCTCTCCATGACTGAGCCATCTGGTTTTTTGCGCTGCCTCTCTTGTCCTTTGTTTCTCCATTGAGATCTGATTAAGAGAAACTGAAATCACAGGATCATAGACATCACTCCCAAATAAAGAGCTTCACTGCAGCTAATGAGGAGATTGAATCACAAGTAACAGAGGGGCAAAATAAAGGAGTGAAAGAGTGGTTTGTTTAATAAGGAAATGGTGTGTGTGTGGGGGGGGGGGGGCAGTAGGCCAACCTTGTTACTATAACTAGGAAAATCTCTGGGCCCTAGTTACTGGCTTTATTCCATACAGTGATTGGTCATGATAGTCGTCTCTGTTCATGCCCCTGTATGTTTATCTCAGTTTCAGTTTTAATGTCACGTGCACAAGTGCAGTGAAAGGCCTTTCTTGCAAGCTCTAAACCCAACAATGCAGTAATCGATATCAATGTAGTACTAAAAATAACATAAGGTAGAACAAAAATCTGTCTGGCTGTGTGATAGGCAGAGACAGAGGCAAGGCCAATCTGATCAGGCTAAAGGTATTAAGTTCTGGTGAAATGTTTGGTATCCAGGGTGTCTCTGTCTGTCAGCTCTCTGCTGGGTCCTGGCGCTACAGACCTGGCTTGCTATAAAATGGATTTGTAAAAATAGCTGCATAGTGCATGTAAATCAAATTTGAATGATTCTTAGGGTCTCAAAGTTGGTCTGTCTGTCTACCTCTGTGTCCTCAGCTGGTGTCGGGGGACGGTGCTCACTCAGATGGTGGCTCTGTGGTCGAGAGTTTGTCGGAGCTGCCGCCACCCCCCCTGGAGAGGACTGGGGGCATCGGGGACTCCAGACCCCCCTCCTACCAGTCAGTTATCTCTCAGTTGTGTGTGTGTGTGTTTAGCTGTGTGCGCAATGCGAACATATTTGACTTTGTTTGTGTTTCTGTTTGGCTGTGTGAGAGATGTTGTGCTTGTGATTAAGTGTGTTTGTCTCTCTGAGTGTCTTTATAGGCTTAGTCTTGGTTAATAATCTCCATTGTGCTTCTAATATCTGCCGAAATAATGATGAAAACAGTGAGCACAACAATGTGCTCAATGGGAAAAGAATTCCCTCTTGTGACACCCCACTCCTCCTTTCCTTTCCTCCCCTTCGCCCTCCCTTTCTCCATGTCTCACTGCAGTGGGAAGGCCACAGGTGGACGAGACTCGTTGGACAACGAGACAGAGACGGGCTCGATGGTGTCCCAGAGAAGAGCGAGGGAGCGGCCACGCCGGAAACACACTCGCGAGCACGGTCAGAGAGCAGTTGGTCCCCTCCATTCCTCTCACTCAGTCACTCACTCAGCATCTCTTTCACTCCTCTTTGACATTCTCGCTCTTCCTCAAAATGTCTCTACTGTACTGTCCAGTTCCCCGCGTGATACGTGGTCTAGCCTAGTTGTTGG